>NC_077228.1:49770083-50070083 GCF_027887165.1 Monodelphis domestica | reverse complement strand
GGAGATGTAAATTAGGTCGATGCGAACGACTGACGGAGGGGGCTTTGCTTTACAAAACTGAGCTGGCCCCTGCTGGTACTGGTGTGTGTCTCCTTGTCCCCCCTCTCGCGATCTGTGCATAGAAGGGACTCCGAAGTCGGCTCACCTCTGATTTGGCTCATCTCCCTCCTCTCGCCCTTTTTGGGGTCTTGGTTTTGCATTAAAAAAAGACAGTAGGGTCTGGGGGGGGGGGTTATGTTTTTGTAAAATCCCTCTTTCTCGGATCAGCGTCTTGGAAACTGCATGAAAATGTTGACTTAACCCCAGTACCGCCCGGCGCTGGCTGCTTGGGAGAAGGAAGAGGAGGAGGAGGAGGACGAGGAGGAGGAGGAGGAGAAGGACAAGGAGAAGAAGGAGCAGAAGCCGTGTGTGTGTCCCAGCTCGGCGAGCCGCAGAGCTGCCTCCCCTGGTCCCTACTCCAAACTGCTGGTGCTTTCTGGCTGGACTGAGCCTTCTCCGCCCGCCCCCCCCCCCCTTCCCCCAGCGCCCCGCTCTCCCCATACAGCCTCGGTTTCTCCTACCGAAGTCGAAACCCTCTCCCCTCTTTCCTTCCCTATTCCCCTCTAGGGTCCCCTCGGTTCTCTGCGCCCCTTTCTGAGCTGCTTCTCCACCCTCCTCCCCCAGTGGATGGACCAATCTCCCCAGGGTCTGGCTCCCGAGACGGAGGTAAGATCTGCGAACAATGTGCTGCTTTCAGCGCCTGCTATTTGCTCGCCTCCATCCATACCTGTTTGCTTTTCGCCTCCGCTCGGAGGGGTCGGAGCCTTTTTTCCCCCCTGACTAAAGGGGAGGCGGGGGGAAGCTAGGGCTTACTTTAGATTCGCCTGTTTGTTTATGCTCGCCCGGGGCAAGGGTGAGACCCGGGACTCACTCCCAGGCTTTCTCCCTCTCCCCAGACCCTGTCTGTGCCTCTTTTGGAAATCTATAGGAAGAGAAAAACTCCACGGCCCCAGCCATTGGTTTTTTTTTTTTCCTGGAGCCGAGTGTTGTGCGCTGGGGATAAATCACGGGGCTGGGGGTCGGATTGGGTGCACAGGGTTGTTGCTTTTTCTTTTTTAAGCGTGTGTATGTGTATGTTGGGGGGGATGTAAAGGATACTACCTCCCCCCCACCCCAACTAGGCGGGGGTAGGAGGAAGTGAGCCTGGAGCTGGAGTGGGGGAGTCAGAGTAGGGGTAAGTGGGAGGGCCTCGGGGGAAGTGGGGGCGGGGAAGACCCTTCCCCCTCCCCCTCCCCCTCCTGGCCAGAGTTGCTGGCCCGGACGGGCGCTGCAAAGTGCATGCACCGCTTAATCCCGGCAAGTAAGTAGCTGGAGAGGGACGACCCCGGAGGAAGGAGGAAAGGTGGGATGGAGAAGGAGGCCAGAGAGCTTGGGATTGGGGGTGGGGATGGGAAGCGGGTCCAGCAGCGGGTCCGACTGGGTGGGGGGGGGTGGTCCCCGGCTAGCTGTTGAGGGTTTTGGGGGGTTGTCGGTTGGCTGGTGTGGTGAGAAGATGACAGGAAAACGTAGCCAGATGTGGACGGGTCGGGGCGGGCGCCGGGCATGGTAACAATTAGGGGCCGGCGGGCTGCTGTTGTTGCTGCTGCTGCCCTGGGTGGGTGGGGGGTCTTGAGAACTCTCTGGACTGGGGGGCTGAGGTTGGAATGGGGGCGTCGGGCAGAGAGAATGCCTCTTGGTGAAGTCTGGCTAACGCTGGGGACCGTGGCAGGGGACAGCCTCGGCCTGCTGAGGACCCTTAGGAATGAGCTGGAGGAGGACGCTGGTGTGTGTGTGTGTGTGTGTGTGTGTGTGTGTTGTGTTGTCCGTTTTGTGTGTGCGTGTTTGTGTGTATGTGCGTGTGTATGTATGTTGGGAAGGATGGCAGGGGCGGGCCTGGGGAAAGCCCCGCCAGCCCTTGGGGAGCTGGATTTTGGAAGGTGCTGGGCCAGGGGGAGGGAAGAGGAGGGATGCGTTGGGCCGGGAGACACCTGGGCCTGGGCGCTGCAGGCTCCGGAGAACTTGATTGGCTATGGGGCCTCTCCGGCGGCGGAGCCAGGGCGAGACGCCTGAAAAGGCGAGGCAAGGCTAGGCAGGACTAGGGGGGCCCCCTGGCAGCCTGCAGCGCACAGCATACTGACTCTGGCACTTGGGACCATTAAAGTTTGTTCCTCACTCCAGACTTCGGGATTTGGGCTAGAGCACGGGAGAAAGCGGTAGCAACTGGGCGCTTCTCGCAGACCTGCTGGTCCTCCTAGTGTGACACTTTTTGGGGCGGACCTCTTCTTGCCCCCACTCCCCACCCCTCCTCGCCGATCTCCCCCTTTCTCCTCGCCTTCTCGGGCCCCGCCGTTGCATTATTCTTCTGCTGCCAGAAATTGAGGGAGAGGGGCCGCTCTCCTGTTCCTTGAAAGGGATCAGGCTTCTTAGCAGCTCCTCCAAGGAGCCTGAGCAGCAGCCACCATATGGTTCCCGTTACAAAAGCCAGGCACTGAGGCAGCCTTGTCTTTGCCTTTCCTTGCGTTCCCCCCTGCATTCTTTGCCGTGCGCACAGCGTCTCCCTCCCCTCTCTTCTGGACTCGGTCGGTTCATTCATTTGCCTGTCAGGGTCTCTGCCTGGAGCAGGCCCCACCGAGGCAGCTCCGGGGGGCTGAACTCGAGCTGCCCATTGAAAGGAAGTCACCGACATTCGGTAAATAATTACCTGTTGGGAATAGCTTTTACCAAATCAAGTGCAATGCCGAGTTCCGGAAAGCCGGCTAGGAGTAGGGCAAACAAAAGTGACGGTTGGACTTCATTTGGAGTTGCAGAATTGTGCACTTTTATTTTATTTTTTTTAATAGAGAGGGAGACTAGATTTAAAGAGCGGTGGGACACCTTTACTGTATCTTGTCTTAGAAAAATGGTAACTTCGTACTTAACTTTATATGGAGTATTTCTCTAATAGAGGAAGTGCTAATAAGAAAATCTCTTGCTCAGGTGCTTACTCAGGCTTGGTTTTTTTCCCCTCTCCCTTTTGTCCGTCTCTCCCCCCCACCCCCCACCCCCTTTACCCTCCCCCCAATAATTCTGTGCTTGATGGAAAGAATCCTGACGAACAAATGTTCTGTTGTTTGGTTTGCTTAGACGTTCGCTTTCTCTCCTTTTGTTGTTTGCCACTAAAAGAGGTGCCATTTCACATCATTCTGCACAAATTGTTTGAATTAATGCAAGTGTGAATTCTTACCGTTTGAAGGGGACTATTAGCATATCAAAGGTTTCTTAGCTTCAGCTCAATTGAGAAAACTTCAGCCTGTCTTCCATTTACTTCCAAGCAGAGGCCCAAAGGGCAGTGAGAATTGTAAAGGGGAAAAATGGGGAGGTGGATTCAGGCTGTGTTTCTGAACTTTTACTGTTTTGTAATTATGTGAGTGAAAAACATTGTCTATTACTGTGGAGCCCTTGCAATCGGCAAGACACTTATTTTCTATTGATAAATAGTTTGTTCCTAGAAAAAAAGGGTGCCCTTCTATGACAGTCACTGCTGCATAGTTTTTGGTGTCTCCCCTTTGTTAAGTCAGATCCAGGAGACCTATCCTAACTGAACTCGTACTTTAGATATGGCCTACACTTTAATGGACTGAGAAAGAAAGAACTTGTAATTACTTCATGAAAAAATCAAAATCTTGAAATAACAAGCTCATGTGTTTCCTAATGTAGGAAACTTTTTTCTTTAATATTTAGACTAAAATAATAGAAACTCAGTGGTGGTTCTTTAAAAAATTAAGGCAAATATAAACTCTATAAAATAATTTTTACTGTTAATATTAAACCACCCAAATTTGTAAATAAGCATACTATGAATTTACATGCATTTGCACCTGTGAGGATGCCTGTAGGATATCACACCTTATGAATTATATGTAATGGATAGTTAGTATCTAAGAATGTGTCAACAGTGATGTCAAGCACTAATTATAACTAACAATAATAGATGATGTTTATGTAGCACTTTAAAGACTGCAAAGCGCTTTATAACACATTACTGTCAGTTATGTCACAATATTTATAATATTTGCCATTCATATTTAAATTACAGTGCATGATTCATTTGCCCAGTTCAGCTTTATGTTTTCTTGCTTATGTTTCTGAAGATATGGAGCTTAGCCTATTTCAGTCATTTAAAGGAAATCAATCTTCATACACTAAGACTCAAGTAAAATATTTTGGTAAATTGGGCCATTTTCTGGACAGCAGATGCTTTAAGGATTGAGGGAGGAGGTGGTAGAGTTTTGTCTGATTTAGATTTCTGGCAGAAATTGAAACTCCCTCTTTTTTTTTCCTGTTAGTTTGTATGAAATGGAGTTTTCAGCAGGAAAAAAAAAAGTGAGTTCTTAGAGCTTTTGAGATTTGGAAGCTTTTTAATTTTTTATAGTTTTGCCTTTGATGGTTGGTTGATTTTGAACATGAAATTGATATGCCTTCATTGTAATAGGCATTCTTTAGTAATGTTCAAAAGAATCCCCTGGTCTTAATTTAATAAAGAAATTGAGCTGTGTAGTCTAACAATCTTTGAGGGAAAATGCAGTTGGTTACATAACATTAGTCATTTTTCAGTTTAAAAGGGTGACAGTTTGGGGGGGGGGAGAGTATTTTAGAGATGAGATTTTTAGTGGCTTTCAAATTGTATAACATTACCTTGAAATAATTTTAGAGAGTTAATTTACCTGCTTCCCCTCAGTTTGTCTAAAGAAGTACCTTTTGGTGGTATAAAAGACACACACTGATGGGATTGCCATTATCACACTTAAGTTGCTGTTAACTAGTCTGCTTTGAATGCAGAGTGCTATAGAGCAAGCACATTAGTCTTTAGAGCTATTAGAGATAATCTAAAAATTGTCTAGAAAATGTTGCTCTTCAGTCTATATGAGGGTGATCCTGATTTCGACAAATCTCTAAAGGTGTAAAATGCAGGGGAAAGAAGATTTTCAACATTCAGATGACAAAATTGGACCACTTAGAGAAAAATTAATGTGCGGCAGCAGCTCTTCAGCTGCCTTTTTCAATCACTGTGGGTTACTATGTGTTGGCAACAGAAAACGAATTTAGAACTACAGATAGCTCTGGGAGCTAGTAGTTGGGGAAATCAGGCTATTGAATCATGTAGGGTAGGACAAACCAATTACTTCAGGTTTTGACTTGAGAATTTCCAATAAATATAATTTTCCTTGGCTTTTGACTTCCCACTTATTAATGGGCTGACATCAAAGCAGACAACAAGACTTCCAAATGTTATAAAAACCTTGTGTAAAGATACAGATCTCATATGTATCACTAAGTCTTCATTTAAGGTGAGCAGTTGGAATTTTTCTGACTGCAATTTTCACAATCAGCAGAGGCATTAACACCAGGCTTCTGGGTGTTTCCCTTTCTTAAAATGAGCAAGAAGAAGAGCTTTAGAAACCAGTTTAGTAAGTGGTTAGAGTCCTATTTTGGGGGATCACTATAGACACTTTTCTTCATGTTTTATTTTTAAATGATCTAGCTTTTATTGTGTTTAAGTTAGGTAGTGTGGTTTTGAGAGTAGAGAGAGGGGTGAAAAAGAAAGGGGGAAGGCTTTAAAACTTGTAAAAATCCTGTTTGAAAACATTTCTACCAAAGGTATTGTTACAATATAACTTTTCTAAAAAATGGAATGAGTTGGAAATAGCTAAGTCTTCAAGTAACATTTCATATTTTGGCCATTTTAATTTATGATTGAGCATGGTAGTTTATGCCAAGATAAGAGTTTTCACTTGAGAGGTAAATATATTTAAAAACCATTGGAGAAAAAAATGTTTTTACTTAAAATGCCTTGCTTCCAACCTATCATTATTGTTTAAATATGTCAATTTCATGATATTTGGAAGAAAAACCTAAATTTTAAATGGCAAGGCGAGAATCAATGTTGTTGGGAAATGGGCGCTTTATAAAGTTTCTGAGGAGATTCAGGTGCACTTGACATCATGATAGTCCACTGTGTCTGGATAGGAATGTTGAAGGAAAAGCCCAGGTTTGACATTTAGAAGAAAAGGAATTTCTGCCAATTTTTCTTCTTAGAGATATTTGGTGTAAAAACTGAAAATGAGTAGTTGTTTTTCCAAAATTAAAGAGAGCTTCAGAAATAAGACTTGAATATATTTTTTAAAAATTTAAAGCATTTGTCAATTAGCATAATTATTTGAAAGAGGATAAAAAGAGCTTTAAGCTAAGAACTTTGAAATAGGTATTAATGACTTTACCAGCTAAAGTGTAAAATAAGCTATTATCTGGTATAAAACTAAAATCCTTCTCATACTTTAGGTAACACCCAGTAGCAAAATTTATTGAAATATCAGTCTTGTTACCTAAATAGATAACTGTTTTTTATGGCTTTCGGGGAATGACTCAATCATTTTTATTCAAAAGTTAGATTGAAATCATAGATTGGCTAACTTTTCTTTTACCTGACATTAATTACTAACTTTACAGCCGCACCCAAATATTTATCTCTCTCAAAACAATTCTTGGAGATGTATAGGCTTGGTTAAGAGGATTTAATCTTCTAGATTGGCATAATTAGACTAAATTGAGTTTGTTCTCCAAATCTACTTTCTAGATTCTCTTAAAGATTATGGGAGCCTATAAAAAAGAATCTGAACCTGCTTTTAAAAAATATATGATTGTAGGGTTGATTTGGTTAGAATAAGGCTGTATGTCATTATCGAAAGATGCAAATGAAAAACCTCAAGTAATCATACCCTCATTGACTTAAAATTATATTAAGAAGACTAAGTATAATTCATCCCTCCAAGTTGCTCAAGAGGGAACTTAACATTTTCCCACAGTTTTAATTAAAATAGTTAAAAACAGGTCATGGTTTCTTTACCTATGGAAAATATTATCTTATTAATGTTAATGCAATGTATTCATATTAAGAAGTAAACTGATATTGTAAGATGCATAACTGTTTCTTAAGAAAATGGTTCATATCAGATTTTTGAATTTTGTGATTTACGGAGTAAAACTAAGTAGTAGTTTACAAATTCCAAATGAATTTTTTTCAGGATTTTTTTTTTCACTATCAGGCTATTTCTACAAGTTGTTATTTACCCCCAAATTATTAGAAAGCAATAACAGTCAGGAGCAGTGTAGGCTAACTGAAGGAAATGAAGGAAACTGCACTGGGGTTAACCCCTGCAGGTAAAGTGTAGCTTCTAGCAAAATGCTATTGATTGCTTTGGAGACAGAAAGCAAGTTTAAATACAATTTGTTTAATTACAACAAAAATGCAGTTTTATGAAGTAATATGCTTTGTCTTTGTAGAGGATTTTATGCATTGTGTGGTGGTAAATAAAATCCCATCACAGTTGTATAAATTTGTTCAATTACCAGAACAGCTAAAAGAAAAAAAAATCAATTTACGCTGAAAAGCAACAGAAATTAGATTACCTTGGTTAGGAGGAACTTGCCAGGAGTGACTAAATTGCTTTAATAATATCAAAAGTTACCATGTTTCCCATGAAGTCAGAAGAATATTGGTGACTTTTTATCTCTCTTTTATTTTGTTTCCTTTTTTTGTCATAAGAATGTTTTTTTTTTTGCTTTCCACTTAAAAAACCATGCAGTCAAAGCAGAGAAGTCCTAAAAGTTTATAGAATAGGGGGGAAAACTGTTAGACAATTTTTAAAAATCATATTACTCTAACATATGGTTACAGCAATCATTTTCTGGGCGTGTTAGTCTAATAAACAAAACTTTAAACATTTTAGCAGTAAACGAGAGGCAAAAGATAAAATTAATTACATTTTCCAGACCTTCCATGACATCATTTTATTCCCTCTTTGAATGTTAAAAACCTGAACTCTTGCTTGGAATAACTAAACCGCTTGTCATTTCTTAATCAGAAGATAAATTCTTGGCTATTGACACTCTTTGACTCATCTACTTAAATGGCAGTCTTGAATTCTTGCATCTGTGAGTTATCCTAGTAAAATAGCTGGACACCTGTTTTATTAGCAGGTTGATTCATTCTGGGTCTCAGATTTACTAGAGAACAAGAATAGTTATGTTTTACATACCCTCCCCAACCCTTCCCCCCATTAAAAAAAAACAAACAACACCTCTACCCCCAAACCCACTGAACTATTCTTGGGACACAAAGTCAACTTACTGGGATTTCTGGGAAAACTGGTTGAAAAGGGAGGACAAATGTCACTTCAAATAGAGATGTTTAAATCAGATTTCTGCCTAAGGGTAAAATTTAGGTCTGTTTTAGCCCGGATGTAATGTCTCCCTCTACAGAGCACAGCATTAATCACGGCATGACAAGAGAACTTGTGCTGAGGAAAATGGGCCCCTGTTGGTCTTGTCATTGATTTTTTCAATCTGTGAGGAGTACATTATAAACATTAAAATTCGCACAAAGGGATTAAGCCTCAATCTCTACATTTCAATGTTGAAATCATTTGCCTTAAAAGAAGGCTATTTAAAGCTGAAAGACCTTTCTGAGAACCTTTTTTTAGGTAGGGCAAGTACTTTAATAAAAATAGAAATAGAAGATTAAAAGGTGCCTCCATCAGAGTCTCAAGTCACCTTCCTGAAACCCTGGCCAGAGTTGAAGTTTACTCCTATTTTTAACCACCTTACACAACTTGGAAGAGATATTTTGTGTAGCCGATAATTAGAGGAAAGAAGATAAAGATAAGAATGAAAATGAAATATTTTTATGGCACAAAAGGGATGGATGCAAGTTAAAATTTGCACACATTTCTCCCAAATATATTTGTAATTTCATTGAAAATTTCTCCTTTTATTCTTTAAGATGAACAAAACACAGTCTTTATGTGGTTTTAAAGATGATGGTAGTTTGTTTAATAGAAAGAAAAAAAGGGAGTTTAATGTTTTCATGCTCCAATTAGTAAGTGACTGCATTTTATCAGTCTTAGCAAAGAAAGAAAAACAGTGAATGGCATTCCATTATAATCTCTTAGAAAGTACTCAACTAAATAATTTGATATTTAATTTCATCTTGTTGAAAGACAGCTTACACAGATTGTATTGAGTAAAATGTACCTTTCTGTGTCAGAATGTTCTCTTTCTCTTTATATATGATATATAATCAAAGCTATTATTTTAGCACTGAGTTTTAACAGTGACATTTATTTGATCTTAAAGGCGAGAACATTATTTTGTTTTAAGACTCATTTCTTGCTCATGGTTCACATAAACACATTTATCTGTCCCTATGTTGTGCCCTTCTTCTGTAGGTATTGTTATATCAGTCAACACCTCAGACTGATTATTGCAGGGGCTCTAGATGATAGAATAATCTAACACCCATTACTGTCAGAAATGGGTCTTGGCAGCTGGGGGAGGGTTGGGTGACCTTGTTTTTGACTAGCTCTTTCTTTGTTATGAATGGGAGATGTCCTACATAGGACAGCTCTGTTTTCTTTAAAAGTTAGGTCTGTAATCTTAGACATTTAATCATTCTTAATTTGTACATGAAATTAAAAGTAACTAACCCATAGTGTAATGGGTGAACTTGAAGAAAGACTATGGACCATTTCCTTAGTTGCTTTTTCATTTCTGTTTCTGTTAGGTCACACTCATTTGCAGAACTCTTGACTCCAATTTGTGGGACAGGATACAGATTGCTTCTGTTTAAAATGCTTAAGAGGAAAACAAGTAACCAGTTTCTCTTAAGTCATGTAATTTGTAAAAAAAAAAAAAGTACCTTTTATGATATATTAAAAGGCTATCAGAATTTTAAATTTTCTTAACTTTAATTTTCCTTCTACAACCATTGACTCAGAGCTAGAAGGCATCCTAGCCACCATCTACCCAACCCCCTCTTTTTTACTGATGGGGAAACTGAGGTGGGGTGAATTGCCTTCCTCAAGGCCACAAAAGGTACATTTCTAAGCCAGGACGCAACCTCTATTCTACTGACCCTAAAAATCTTTTCATTTCATGTTGCTTCTCAAACAACTTAAAGAGCCCAGAGTTTTCTATTCCTTGATGATGTCGTTATTGATTTATGAATAACTGTTAGTATCCATTATCCATTCATTCTTCCATCTTTAGCCCCACCATATACAGTGGTACTTTTTACATTCCTCTGATTGCAATTTTTGTTATAGATAACTTCCAAGGCTGTCTTGTTTGTTCCCAGGAACTAACTTTGAGAAATGCCATCTTGTGAAATTCTCCTTCATCTTTTATTTCCATGTGTATAAAAGGTTTCTTACATTCAATTTGACAGTGTTTTAGTAAGGTGTAAAAGGCAGAGTAAATATTCTGTTGATGAATTAAAAAAATGAGTACAACATGAATTAAGTTTGGAATCTATTGTTTCAAATTCGATGTGAGATTATCGATTCTTGTCCCCCCACCTACTCTATGTTTCCTAGCAAATTGTAACAATTTAAAAATATTATTTTACCTTCCTTTGGTTCCTTGTTCATTAATAGAACTTTATATTCGTCCTTCTTTCTCAACGCTGTCTCTAGGAATATAGAATTCTACAATTGGGATCTTCTTGAATACACTATGGATATAGAATAATATGGCAAGTTGTCACATTTCTTTTAGGCAGCTGCTACATGTAGATGAAGACCCCAAACTTGTCTCTGTAAAATAACTTCTTATATCATTAGGCTTACGTAACCTAAGATTGTAACTTAAAAATCCAAGTTTGTTTTTTTTTTCCCTAAGGGCAAGAAAAATCTTGGAAAAAAATATTCTTTTGAGGTCTTTCTCTTTCTCTTTCTTTTTCTCTCTTTCTCTTCTATCCTTCACTGGAAGAAACAAATCTTTTGTAAGGTTGGCCTTTTGAGATGCTTACGCTTAGAAAATTTGGCATTTTTGTTAAATTTTTATATTGTTTCATTCTGTCCTGTTTTTGTCATTTAAAAAATGGCATCCTTCTTCTGGAGGACAGAATCAACAGAACAGACCCTGAATGTATTTCAAATTTTTAGATGTTGCCTAAGAAGCTGAGAATATATCCTTTGCAGAAGTAACATACATATATACATAATTCAAACAAACAACAACAACAAAAACACCATCGGGTATATCTATAGTATTTTTGTTTGCAGGGGCTTCATTGTAAATGATATAAACCTACCCCTGAAAATATGCCAGGAAGAATAAAGTCAGGCTTTGTAAAAATCAGATTTTTCTCTTTAATGGGATAAATGTGAATTGCATAGGTTTTTTTTTTTCTTGTGTGTGTGTATGTGCATGTGTGTGTGTGTGTGTGTGTGTATGTTGAGTTTTATTTTTTAAGTAACATTTCTTTGTTAACTTTGCAATTCAAAACATAAAAGATTTTCCTTTTTGTCTCTGGCTCCAAGTCTAGGGTGAGTGCCATCCTTGTTTGTTTATATTGTGATTTCGAGGTGAATCAGATAAACTTGGATGTACTGTCTTGTTTTGAGTGGTCTATCTTGGCAGCCTCCTGCTTTGTTTGTAAGCAGAGTAGTGTTTTCTTTTTCATGAAGATCCTCTGTGTGGGAGCAGCTCTTGAGTGACTGACTTAACCCCTCCTCCACTCCAGGACCTAAAAGGAAAGGGAATAAGCATTTATTAAGCACTGACTCTCTACCAACCTCTGTGCTAAACACTTTGCAAATGTGATCTCAGTTAAACTTTGAAATAGCTGTAGGAGGTGGGTGCTCTTCTCATCCATTTGTTACCATTGAGGAAATTGATCTTTGACAAGCATAGTTATGGAGAGCTAGCCTAAACGTCTTAGAGTGATTTTTTAGTAGGACTTGTTTTCATTAGCTAATTGTTAGAAAATTGCTATCAAGTGGTGACAATTGTCTGCATTTTTTATCCTGGCCACTACCTGTGTTTCTCACATGATTTTGCCAAGCCTTTTTTATTACCTGCAGAGGGAGCTTTTATATGAGATAAAATAATCAAGGACCTCTGGAAGTTGGTACTTTTATTCTGGACCATTTTAACTTCATTTAAAAATATTTCTTTCCTGTGTATTTGATACATTATTCCAAGGGAGAGAATTTTGAATTCTTAGGACAGTAGTCAGATGGCAGTGAAAAATAAATGAGACAAAATATGTATAATATACTATTTTTTGATTAAATATTTGTTCCTAATTTTTAAAGGATCAAAATAACTAGAAAGTTGAAGTATCTGATTGAAACCAAGAGTGAAAAAAGAGAGCTGAAAATCTGGACAGAATATTTAATGTCAGTTTTGGAATGGTTATGTCAGCTTCGGGAAGAAAGAATAGCTATAGAGCCATCTTTTGTCTGCTGTCAGCAAAGTCTTGTTAGAAAGTTTTCCAGATGACATCAAATGTTTTTTGAGATACCTGCACTAAAACCAGAATATATTAAGTTCCTCAACATTTAACTAATAGATCTTCATTAGACTGTTTACTCATACAAGGTAAATACTTTGTTTAAAGAAAAACAACAAAAAACAACAGATCACTTTGGATTAATGGCTTACTCCTGATAATGGGACATTTTAGGGCAGGAACACTTAACTATATAAACTACTGGTTAAAAGCCTGCAATAAACAGTTTAGAAAACTGCCGAATGAATGAGAGTGGGGAGCAGGAAAAGAAATGTAGCTGCAACATGGGGTTAACTTCTGATTTGAAAAATACTATGCTACTTCATTTCTTAGGGAAGTGAAATGCAACAGTATCATAATTGGCACAGAAATACTCAGATTTAGAGGGTTAGTGGAAGAATGATTTGATGATGATAAAAGAATGATAACTAAGAGAGTTCAAATCTTTTTAATGAATAAAATATATCATGTTAATTACAGCACTGGGTAAGACATTTTGTGATGGACTATTTAAGTTAGTAACTGCAAAAGTCTGGCATTTTTATTTGTATATTTTAATTGCTTTGATATTTTTTTTTCAGTCAGCTTATTAAATAAAATGGAGGTAGTGTTCAGAAATAGGCTCATGTTTAAGTCCTGGAAAATAGGTAGATGTTGATTTCTTCCTACCTCAATTAGTTTATCAGAGACCTGTATTGACTTCATATTTTGAGCTTCTTTTTTAAATACCCAGAAAGGGTTCTTTTCCCCCTGTCTTACTGAACATCATCTCAGTGGCAATTTATTATTTATACTGGCTAATCCTTACTAATGTGAAAAGTCAGCTTGTTATTGTTACACCAAATGGCCCTCTAAGTAGGGAAACAGTTAAGTAGATATCCTGTAATAGGTTGTTGTCTAATAAAGAGATTTATGGCATTGGCAAGGTCTATTGTATCGGTATTACCCTCTCACAGCTTGATCATGTATTATCTTAACAACTCAGTACTACATTTTATGTGTAGTATTTTCATAACAGGGTAAGAATATTAGCTACAGCAATTACACTCCAATAGGATTATGATGGTATTTTTTATACAGAAATTTACAAATGCTGACTTTTACATAGAGATTTTGATGGGTACCCTGCCTTGCAAGGTTGCCACATTTGCTTGTGAAATATTAAGATAAATGGTGATACCTTAACTTGTTTCTTACTAAAGAAAATAAGGAGCAATGAAGAGGATCTGGTCTTTCAGCTCTTTTTCCCTCCTTCTCCCTCCTTCTATTCCTCCCCCTTACTCACTGTGAGGTAAGGATTACTTGAATATTCAGTCCAGTCAAACTGTTCCAGGGAGCACATAAGTATCAGAAAGTCCATCTAAATTCAGTATAGATGTGGAGAAACACCCAGCTAAGATAAGTACTTCACAGCCTTGCAGGTAGGATATGGATATTTTAAAAAATAGTAATACTAATGACATTGGAAAGCTCTTATAAAGAAAGTAGCTGAATTAAACATTTTTCGCCATGTTTTAGTTATATTGTAAAATCATTTTTTCTTAATTTTAAGAAATATTTGACAAAGAAATTAGTAGACTACAATTTAAATGACATTTTGGATTTTGCTATTTTCCATGAAAAAATTACCCAGACCATTGTTCTTAATTCTCTATTAAAACTTCATAACTGAACACTGCTAAAATTAAAAGAAATTATTAAAAACTAATCTGATTATGTTCTCAACTCATCTGTGCCAGTGATATTTAAGTAGAATGAAATTTCATGTATTATCAAGTATATAGGAGCAAAAGGATTTGGGGGGGTATCATTTGAGGAGAATGCAAAATGATTGCTTCTTTTTCAGTGGTGAGTTTTTATCCATAAAATATCTGTGGAATTAATTTTATGTGGATTAATAATTTTAAATTTAGTATCTGCTGTAGGTAATTCATATGTCTTACAAATGAAATTACAAAGTATAAATGTAGGCTTAGATTTATGTTTTTAAGATGTTAAAACTTGAAAAAACCATACATTAAAAGTAATGACTTTTAGGTTTCTATAAACTAAGAAAACATGCAATTATTAAAAGAATTGTGTAATCAGATGTATTATGATGATTCAAAGTTGTGATTTGGGAAGTGTATTTATACGTATACACATGTGTATAATATGGAATGCTTAGAATGACTGAAAGCTTGCAGATGAAATGTGAACTTTTAGGGAAAACCGGAAATAAATTTAATTATTTTGCTTTAAAAATTTTATGTTACTTCTAGAGTATAAGGATCACAGAATTTTTATCTTAGACATTCAGAATAGAAAAAATGCCATTTCTCTTTTCTTACTTTACAGACAGGTTAAGTGTCAGTTTGTCTTCTTGTCAAAAATGACCTAAAGCTCAAATCTAATCATGAACTTTTTAGAACCTGATTGTTTTTATTATCTATAGTATTTTACAGCAAATCATTTTTTTTAGGAAATCATCTTATATATTCCTGACCCAGAGGTTAAAGATATCTACTCTTACATTTTGCTATATCAGAAATTGGAAAAGAGAATATAATTTAGTATTTACTGTCCACATGTGTAAAGAAAGATCAGGAAAAACAACAAAAATTTGTGCTTGTCTCCAAAACTTTAAAGTATGAATGGAATAGCTCTGATAAATTAAACGGGATGTTTTCGGAAATATAGCCTCATCTGATTTATCAGAATAAATCATGGAAAGAGCAGACTGCTGATGGTGAAAAAAATCTTGAATTTTTACATAAAGTTTATTTTTTTTATTCCAAGATGAATGTGAGTTAAGTGATCCATTTATTGGGACTCATCTTTCAAATAATTTCCGAACACTGGATGCCTCATATGACCTATAATTATTAATATTCTATTTATAATTTGCACTGAGGTCACCAATATAACTATATTGAAGAGAACATTATAATAATGCCCAGTGGACTTTAAATAAGGATCTTCCTTGAAATCTGGGAATTAAATTTTGGTTTTATGGAGTTTTGTATACTATTATAAGCATTCTATAGGACCACAAGTAGAATCAGCTTGGCCTGGAATTTTTCCTCTTCCTCATTCATTCTACCACCTAACAGAACAGTACTTATAAACTGACCGCTTTGACAAATAGGTCAGTACTGCAGTGTCCATGATTATTTGGGGGTAATGTTTAAATAATATGCATAATGAAAAATTGGGGCTAGCGAAACACTTTGAAGTTTGCTTAGAATCTTTTTAGATTTTTGTCCATGTGATTAAGATACAGCTGTGGCACATTAAGGTATTAAAACACACACAAACCCCTCCCAAAGCATCATTTCAAACAGATCTTTTCTAACATAATTTTTATACTAATTAAGAGTGATTAGAGTTATAAACTATTTTTTAAATGTTGTGGTGACTTGGAATTCTAAATGATGTAGTGATTTTTATAAGAAAAAACAATACACTACAGTCCCTGATTAATGGTCAAGTGTATATTTTGTGGTTTACTTATTTTAATAGTTCCCCCTCCCCCTTAATGTGTTCTTTCTGGCTTTGATTAGTTTTGTTCTAGTTAGTTGCAAAGACATTATAAAATTCTTGTTCTCATGTCTCAGAATGAAAAACTGTAACATTATAATTCTTTTCCTTTAGAATTACAAGAGATGTCTGTCAATTACATTTTTTTCCTTTTGGTAAATACTAATTATACACACATACACAAAAGATCCAAACTCTTAGCCAAAATATACCATGGATGAATAAAAATTCTCTACTAGTTCCACTATACATCAAATAATGACATTTGAAATTTTTTTTTGATACCTCTGGGACCTTCAACAACACCTGGCACATAGTAGGTTCTTAACAAATGCCCGTTGATTGAATTAAAGAGGCATGAATTTTTTTCTTGACATTTTCATAACTGTAATGAAAAAGTTTTTGCTACAATTCTTAATTCCCTATTGTGGATCACTCAGTTCAGCATTCCAGTATATTCAGACTTATTACTATTGCTTGTTGAGAATATACAAGGAAAGACTGACCCCATCTTTTAGTACTAATGGAGATTGATTTCTATGAAAATCAAGACAGAGCTTTAACCTATAGAACACAGAATCCTGGAGATCTTAGTTATCATCTTTCTAATCCATCCTCGTCAGCAAACCCAGTCTTCACTATAACATAAAAGACATTAGGGCTACCATTTGAATGTTAATTTTAATTGAGAATTAAACTAAAACATAGATTTCCTTTTAGATTTGCTTTTAATTTCTTAAGAACGTGGATAGGTTTTTCACATACTTGCCTATTTACAACAATGTACATATTACGAAAGGGACGTTTTCCAAATATTATTCTGCCTAATTAATTCTTCTAAGAACATCTGTTTAACTGTAACCTATGTAGCAGTAATATTTGTCGTGTTTCTTCTGAAATAATGGAATAATGTTTTCTTTTGATGTTTCAAGAATAGTGGCACAGGGTTAAACTTGACATAATTGATGGCTAAAGGCCTTTTTGTTTTTAAAAAAGTCACATAAATTTCTTTTGATTTTTCTTTCTTTCCTCCTTTCTCCATTCATTTTTAACTTTGTGGTTTCATCTATTGCAATTAGGTTTTGGGAAGTTTTTCCTTGAATTATTATCTAATGATAATCTTTAAAGTATTTTCATAGTAATTAATACTGTTTCAAAACTACCTTGAAAAAAGTAATGATTCTTGCCATTACTTAATATATGAAATCATTTCAACCTTATGAAAGGCATGTTATTATTTAGTCTTAAAATTGTAGGTGTAAAATTTAAGTATTTTTAGTTGATATTATTTTCCCCAATAATTTATTTCCTGTCAACTCTCTTTTTCTTTCTTTATATCTGTGCCATTGTGGGTTTTCCCACTATTATAATCTTCTAATACAAAGAACTGGATATTTCCTTTTATATCTGCAAATCATAAATAAAATGTATCTTTTAATAAAAATACATGTAGGGATTGAGAATTTGGGAAATATATTTTTATATTATTGTAGTTAATTTTGTTCTATTTAAGAATGGTGATATATACTAAATTAAAATGTCTAAACTTCAGTGATTATAGATAGGATTTAAAAAAAAATTTTAACATCAACTAAATTGTTTAGATTGTTGTTGTCTTTTTTTGTACTTAACATACCCATTTGTTGGTAAGCTAATGTACATTTATCTACACAGGTTTAGAATTTGCTTGCCTTTCAATTTAAGTTCAGGAAATAATTCAGCCATGAATCCTCATATTATTGCGTAAAGATCACAAAATGATTAAATTTGGATTGAGAATTTAAATGTCTTAGTGACTCCCCTTTTTCTGTTAAGTAGTTTGTACTAATTTTATTATAAGTTGGCTTGGCTTTGAATTTTGACTTGCTTTTATAAAAAAGACTTAAATACCTTACTTTATAATAAGCCTCATACTAAAGATGCTTGCTTTCAAGTCCAGAAAAGACATTATAGGTAGTGTGAGTACAGGGACTGTTTGTGAGTAGGACATTGATAACACTGCCATGCTATCCCCTTTTTATGCTCAAACATTGTCTATGTGAAATATCCATGGGATATTTAGGACAATTTTGTAATAATTCTGTAAATGTGGAATGCTTACTATGCATCCTTGTGTTAGGTATAAATAATATTAAATCCTATTTTCTTATCTCAGTGCATCAAACACTCATACAGTATATTTGACATTTCTCTAATGTGTTTTTATATGTATGCATGATTTTGTATATATTTCTTCCTGTACTGTGAATTTTGGATGTCTGAAAAATTTAGCTAGCTATTTTCCCTCTCTTTTGTCATTAAAATGCATCTATATATGTAGATTTCTAGAAATTGACACCTATACTCCTTTCAGACTTTTCATGTATTCAACTGTCTTCAAACCTTTCAGTTAGGATAATTCATTTTCAAGGACAGATGCTTTAAACGTTTATATTTCAGCCTAAGACATTTTATCGCATAAAGCTAAAAGTTGAGGACACACATCAGAATTAGAATGGATCTCAGTGGCCATGTGTTCTGGAAGGAATCCCTGTCAAGTAAGATTCAAGCTTGAAGACCTCTGATAATGAGGAAACCTTTTGAGCAAATCTAGACTTCTTTTGACCAACTTAGATTGTCAGGAAGTTTTCCTCTACCTGAAGCCTACTTCTACCGCAATTGCTCCTCGTCCTGCCCTCTAAAAACAAATAAACCTCAATTTAGGCTTTAGGCTCATTGGTGGGGGTGAGAAGGAAGAAGAGTTTCTATTAGTTGGGAGAAACACAAGATAGCATTCGATTCATTCAACTCCCTCATTTTGCAGAGGAGAAACACGAAAATCCAGAATAAGTGCCTTGCTTAGGGTTACGTGGTGATTTTTATCAAGCTCTTGTCAGGGTTCTGGTCTAGCTAAATTGGATGATCGGGCTGTCATTGTCAACTTCTTTATTCAGGGATCTTTTCTAATTCTTTTTAGTTAAGAATTAAGAATTGTTGTAGTCTGTATCAGTGGTGCAATAGCCATATGCCAAGACTAGTCAACAGAAATTTATTAGGAGCTTTCTAAGTGCCAGGTACTGAGATAAGTGTGGATATATAAAGAAAAACATTCATTTAGCCAGGGCTAACGGGAAAGACAACATGCAAACAAGTATGCATGTACAATGTATTTATCTGTCATTTTATCTATTTACATATATGTGTGTATATACAAATGTACAACATATACAGTCAGTTGGAAGTAATCTCAGTAGGAAGGAACTAGGTGTGTGTGTGTGTGTGTGTGTGTGTGTGTGTGTGTGTGTGTTGGGAGATGGGGGGAAGACACTGGGAAAATCTTCATTGAGAAAGTAGAATTTAAACTGAATCTTGAACAGGAAACCAAGGAAGCCAGGAGGTGGAGAGAACTAGGGCACAGCCAGTTAAAAGGCATGGAATTAGATGATGGAATGTCTTATGTAGGGAACAGCAAAGTCATAAGCCAGTGTCAGGGGATCACAGGGAACATGAATGGGGAGTAAGGTGTCAGAAGACTGGAAAGGTAAGAAGGTGCTAGGTTATGAAGGGTATTAAAAGCCAAACATAGGATTTAATGTTTTATTTTGGAACCAGATTATTTTAAGTATTGAAATATAACTTTGCATTTGGATTTTCACATTTGACAGTATCATAGCTTTAAAAGATGAATAGAAGAAAAAACAACGTTCAGATGGAGGCACAAACCAAATTAATTTTGTGACATCTTTATTACATTATCTATAGTATAGTTCTTTTAAAAATATTCAAAGAGAGTTTGCTAATTTCTTACATAATCCATTATATTTTGCTTATTAAAATTTTTAGATGATTGCTCATAACTATGAAAAAGAGATAGAATTTGTTGTTGACATTGCAGGCATTCCTTAAAGTATTTTAAGTATTTTGTGTGCAGTTTGACAAAAATGTCTTTACATGTAAAATATACATTATGGCAAGAGTTTTTATATCTATATCAGTTTTACAGACATTTGGTTTCCATGAACACATTCAGCTACAAGATGAAACTGGCTAATTTCATTGACAGTATATGTTGAACCAGAGGAAATAGAAACCCTTGTGTGTATGTGTTGGGCCTGACTAGTGGGGTGGCAGTTTTAGAAATTGAGTTCTGTTTATTGCTTTGTGGTGAAAGAACATATTGCTTTTGTGATAAAACAGTGCAATCTTTCATTCTTGGTAGATTACTTAGCATTTATCTGTATATACCCATAAATAATATAGGTATGTAAATGCTGAGAAGAATTTGACAACTATAATCATGCCCTGGAAACTCATTTGGATTGATGCTAGTTTTTTTGGAGCCTAGATCTTATTGTCTTTCTTTGTAAAAAGTTAATTTAACTGCATGTAGCTGTTCTGTTTAGTAGAAAATAATTTGACCACGGCATTTCCAAATCTGTCTGAAAGTGAATTACATTATAATGGGATTAAAGAACATCCCTATAGAAGTTAAGATACTGTTCCTTCCTGAGGGTCATTTTCAGCATATGCCTAACAGTTTCTCAATCATATCAAGGTCAGATATTGACCTTGACATTGTCCCTTCCTGCTTTCCCTCCCGATCCAGATATCTTTCAGTCCTAGAGTTTCTTTTTGCCTTGAAGTTTCTGCCTTTCATCTAATGCCTCCCATTATTTCACCATGTATTTCAAAATCTGCTTACTGAATACTTTTCTTTTATAGAAATTGCTAAAAAATTTCCAGGTTTCGTCTCTCACATTTACAGGTTTATAAACAATATTTTAAAAATGGAATTTTCCAGTGGACTTTTCAATTCTCCTGCCTGAATATCTATCTCACCAAATTGAAGAAGGAGAATTATAAGACTAGGGAGCCCCCCTAATTGTCCTAAAGGCAGAAAAAACCCATATGTGTCATTCAGGATCACAAAAAATTCTAACCAGGCTACAATAATAAACTTTACTGAGCCATGGTAAGTTGTCGGTTCTTTCCTCTCATGTATGTAAAATAGTGATTGGCATTAAATTAAAATTTATCATTTAATTAAACATAATATATCTTCAATGCTTAGATTACTTAGTGTTTCCAGCAAAAACCAGACCTATTTCTTCCTCTTCTTCTCGTGTTTTAGAAGCAGCCAACAGTCTAAAAAAGGTAAGGAGTAGAACTACGGGAAAAGATTCGTCACAGTATAGTAGTTTAAACTTATTGAAATTATAAATGCCTCTGATTATATGTCAGGGTTCTTTATTACTGGATTCCTAAAAAATAAAACTATATAGATAGTTCTCATAATGGAGCGATCCAGTGCCAACTATGTGCCAGGCACTGTGCTAAATGCTAGGAATACAGAAGACAATTTCTACTTTCCAGGGACTCTCAGGAGTGGAATAAGGAAGAGAACATGCAAACAACTATATACAAACAAGATATATGTATGTACACATATGATAAAAATTATACATGTATGTGCCTGTATCTATGAAAATACCAGTGAAAATACTTATTTGGAGTAGAGTATCTTTTGGGAAGAATTAGCAAAAAGGTCAGTTTAGGGAGAAGAGAGGAAGTCTGATAATGTTGATCCCTGGTCTTTTGATTGATCCTCTCAAATTTCTTGTTTGGGAAGAATTAGCAAACAGGTCAGTTTAGGGAGAAGAGAGGAAGTCTGATCACGTTGATCCCTGGTCTTTTGATTGATCCTCTCACATTTCTTGTTACTTTATCTCTTTCATGTTAGATTTATTTCTCATTGTTCTTTACTAAGTTTTATTCTAAAATAAGTAACTGAACTATATTTCTCCTATTTTCTTATTCCTTTGTTCTAAAAATAAAAAAATAAGCATATTAGTAGTTCATGCAAGGGCCAGTTTTAGTGGCAGCATCTGTGAATATATTCTCTTCATCTGCCTCTTATTCAGTGACTACTTGTGTTGTTAATTTTTTAGATGGTATAGTGGATCGGGCAGTGGACTTGGAATTGAGAAAATGAATTCAAATCTTGCCTTAAGATAATACTAGATTTGTGACTAGTTACTTAACTTCAGCCTTAGTTTCTTCATCATTAGAATGAGGTTAATTTAATGGCATTCAGGGGTCACTTTTCGCTCTAAATCTATGATGCCTTGATTTTGTATGTACTTTAAATTGAAGATGATTACCTCTTAATTTCTTCTCTTTTCTTCTCTGCCTCTTCTCCTATTGCTCCTCTTCACACCTGCAATTCTCTGAAGTTGGACTCTTCAGTCCTGTGGACTTTCTCCAAGTGTGCTAATAGATGATGACATCTGCTAAATTGATGTTTTGGGGGCTATCTTGGAGAGTTATCACATGTGATATGACTAAATTAAAAGTAAGCATTGAACTCAGCAAACCTCACTCAATGTGCAAGCACCTAGCATTTTACTGGTTATTTATATGTTCTTCCACTTACGTCTAATCTGATTTCCCAGCACCAGATCACACTCCTTGCAACAAATATTCTGCTTACTAGGATAAATAAGCAGCAAAATACTAGTCCAATTTTTCCTCATCTATCTCCAAATCTCATTGAAAAGCAACCCAACAGTGAAAAAAAAAATCTACAGTAAGACCCTCCCACCTGCAAACTGTATTTAGCTGGGGAATGCATTGGATCATATCAGTAGCTTCTTTTTGTTGGTGGATCAGACCTGGTGAACAAATCTGCATCAGGTAACCAGTGCTAAAGGTGAGAGTGTGTGTGTGTGTGGGACTCTCTTGTTTTGGTATTTAGAAATGAATAGAGAGCTTTAAAATGAATTGGAGAATATAATGCTACTTTTATAAGTGGTACAGAGTAGATAGGATTCATTTACTGGATTTTTCAACAGAATGGCTGGTAAATGAGTATAATACTCGATTCTTAAAACTAATTACCTCATAGAAAATAGCTAATATTGAATTTGAATGCTTATGAAAAGTGCTTATTTAAAAAGGTTATAAAATCATAACCAGGGAGTGTATCTAGAAGATGAAGCTTTTATTTCTAACTGAGATGGCCAGTGATTTTACCCTTTGGGAAAAGTGATCAGCTTTTTGTTGTCTTCATCTCTCAAAATGTTATCAAATAGTTTAGATTCAGAATCAGATTGAAATTTCATTGTGCTACTGCTTTCACAGCAGAAGACTTAATATAAATTGCATGTGATCTAAAATGCATATAATATAAATGACATTATGGAAAACTGAATCATTCTGCAGTTTGATTTAAAGTATTAATAAAATCTAAATTTGTGCATAGTAGCTGTGGGGCTTCAAAATTTTAATTTAGGGAAATGCCAGAAAAGTTTGTGTGTGTGTGTGTTCCATTTGATGAGGGTTATGTGAGAATCACATCTTACTAAATTAGGACAGACATATATATATATATATATATATATATATATATATATATATATATATATATGTATTACACCATTTACAAACTCTAATTATTAAAACCTGTTAAATTTCATATTTAATTTTCAGATGTCTCCTCACAAAAGAGCTGCTTAAAATTTATTGTCAGCATTGTTTGATTCCTCTATTAAAGTTGATTAAATTGCAAATGCTAAGCTGAGCAACTGTGGGAAGGTTGTGCTCTGGATTTGGAAATAGCTGTGGAGTTCCATCCACCACAGTAAATCATTAATACTAATCGGTATTAAGTAAGGTAATAAGTAAGTCATGATATTTGGTTCAGTATTACAGCAGAGCAGCACACCTTCACTGCTTGCTCAGGCTAGACGTTAGATCATTCCCACTGTGAAATTTGCCACATTCTCACATGGAGGTGAGAGCTAAGCCCTCTGTGGCCAATTTAATTTAACTTCTAATTTCATCTATCAGCAATTTGTGCAGCTGTATTTTGTGGGGTGTGAGGTGGGGAGGAAACCCAGAATCAGTGCATTTAATGTCAAGAAATAGTGACCAAGATAGTAGTCTCCTCAAAATAGACAGCTTAAAAACCCCAAAACAAAACAGGAAAGAGGAAGACCTCTTTGGTATATGAATAGGAAGACAAAAGGGGAATTCAGTAACTTTAATTCAGGGAAAACTGGACTTTAGAAAATCCTACACATACTGTGATATTTTTGTTTTAAGTCTGTTCATGCATAATAGATATTAGGTAAAAATGTATGGAATTGAAGCCTTGCAAGAATAAATTCACATTTATGAGTTTTGAAAATAATTATGAAATTACTTGATTTTTTATAAAAGAAATGTTAGAAGTACCACTTCACAGCTGATAGAAAATTTCTAAGCTAGGGTTATCTGAATTTTAGAATGGCTTGGCTTTGTAATCCTGGACCAAGTTATTTTAACTTAGGAGTGCTCTAGGCAACTCTCTTAAAACTCTTAAGTTATAGAGTAGCCTGAATTGATAGGAATTTCTTCACCTGGGAGTGAGTTATGAATAGCAATAAAATCATAGATTCACTCTCTTATCTCTATCCACTGTATATAGCCTTTTCCTCTCTTGTTATTAGTCTTTAAAAATGGAATTATATCAATTTAATTAATTAAGCATTTGATATAGTAGATGGAGAACCAATTACAATTAGGAAGCACTGAGTTCAAATTCTACCTGTCACTGTTTCTCCAGCCAAAGTCATTTTACCTTTCAGAGTTTAGGAAACTCTTTAAATTGCAGAAGCAACTACTTTTCTGATTAGTAAAAGAATTTCCTCATTGGGAATTCCTTCTACCAATAAAATCAAAGCCAGAAATTCAAGCCAAAAGAAAAAAAATAATGTATTACTTTTGATTCTGATTAAATATTTTAGTGATCCTTGATTTCATAAATTAGTGACCTCCCCATTAAAATCACTCACTTGGACTGGAAGTTGCTGATGGAAAATTCATAACCATTTGGCCAATTTGGTGATGAGTCTTTCCAAACCCAGTGAAGCTGTTCCTTAGGAAGCAGACATTATCACCAAACCTCTACTATTAGAATCCCTTTTAATATGATATAGTATCTGTCAGAATAGGTTCTCTGCAAGTGCAGTCTTGGAGAACCTGGGAACATCCCTGAATCAACTAAGCAAGAATTTTAGCAGAGGCAGAGAATGATAATATTGGAAAAACATTTAAAAACTAATTGAAAGTATACCTAATTCTAAATAGCAGTCTTATTACAGCTGGATTTCTTAACTTCTGGTCCATGGACCCCTAAGAGATCTGTGGATAGAATTCAGTGGTCTGTGAACTTGGAGGAAAAAAAATTACCATTATTTCAGTATAACTTAATTCCTTTGTAACCTCATGTATTTTATTTTATGCATTTAAAAGTACCATTCTGAGAAAGGGTCTCTTGGCTGCCATGAGCAATCTATAACACAAACAAGATTAAGAACAGCCTTGTGTTAAACTAAATTTATAAATTAAAAAAAAAAAAACAGAAGAGACGCAAAAATAGAAGCACACACTTGATTACCAGTGAGTTCAAACTAGGGGAAAATCAAACTGGGTTTGGATGACCACAGGAAGTCTGATCAGATACTGATATGAATGTCATTTATATGGGTTTGTAGCATGTAGATGAATTATTGTTCACCACAGAATTATTGCAGATGAGACACCTGAATCTGGGATCAGGGCACAGAGCAGAGTCTAGTCGTCTGACTCTAGAGGAGTCAATGTCCCACTAATTTTCTAGGATAGTGTAAGTGAAAGTATGTTGGTGTATGGAGGCAGGAAAATTAGCAATTATATTTAAGGGACCTTGAGTCAATCAATTTCATTTAAGTTGGACTTGGAGTGAGAGTCGAGCATATGTTTTTGTAGCTATTTGTAGAGGGACTTTATATGAATTAGTTGAAAGAGTATTGGACTGAATGAGGGTCAGAAGTCCCAAGTTCAAGGCTTGCCTCTGCTTGTATCTATGTGACAACTTCTCTGAGTCTCAATTTTCTCAATTCTAAAATGAAGCAAATCACCATAGTCAACTGGCCAGCTTTTACTAAGATGGATGTCTGGCATTGAGCTTAAAAGCCAGGGATACAAAATTAAAAGGCAAGATAGATAGACTTGAAAGAACTTAAATTCTAATGGAAAAGCTGGGTACCTATGTAACATATATAGGGTGGTAACAAATCAAACACAGATCTTTCAATTAAATCAGGAAATTATGTCTGAGAATAGGTTGCAATATGTTTTAGGCTGAGGGAGACCAGTAAATAGATATGAAGAAATAAAGGTTTGAAGCATGGCAATAATACTGGCAACAAAAAAAAATGAAAGGATGGGTATGAACTGAGATCTTAGAAAGTAATACTGGGTGCAGTGAGGTGACTCAGTGGACAGAGTCAGGTCACTGGTCCATTAATTCCAGTTGCCTAGCCCTTACTGGTCTTCTGCCTTGGAATTGTTAGTATCAATTCTAATAAAGTAGGTAAAGGTTTTAATATATCTATATCTATATCTATATCTATCTATCTATCTATCTATCTATCTATCTATCTATCTATCTATCAATCAATAAAACGTAATGCCTAACTGGATGTGAAGGTGAGTGAGAAGAACCATAAATAATTTGAGTTTGGGAGATAGGGGGTATTATTTTTTTTTTAGTGGTCTGGCACAACATCAGTAAATGTTTATTGACTGACTGAATCAGTCTGATATTATCCTTCTACCTCCACCCCCCCAAAACTAAAAAAAAAGCAGAAATACATCCATTCCCCCCCCATTATGTGTTACGCCTTAAAACTACAATTGTATACACCATGAAAACAAATGAAGCATAGAAACACGTAAAAACTTTTCACAATGTTCTGAAAGTAGTGGTGGTTTTCCTCCACAAATGTATTATTGGGAGATTTGGGGCTTCAGCAAGAGATCAGACACCAAGAAATTCCACCTAAGTTTATCTGTAGATGCTAACTCACACTTGTACGATGAGAAAAAGGTGTAATTTCATATAGCAAATTTTACTCAATTTTTTTCCTTTTCACTGTTTCTTTGCAAATACATCTCATTGTTGAATGAAAGTCGCCAATTGAATGATGAAGGTATAATTTATGCTAAAATGGTATATGGGTCTAGAAGCTTTTTAGGAGACTAATAATGGAGTAGAGGTTGCTTTAATACATATTACTATATAAAATGCTTATTAATGTTAACAGATGTTGCACTTTAATCCCCCTGAATGATTGTTTGCTAGCAGCAGGAGATTTATTAAGCTTGAATTGTGTGAAATTGTGTGTGCATAAGCTGCTATTTAGATTGTAAAAATGCTATTGAAAACTGTTAAAAAGTTTTAGCTATAATTGGCAGAGAAGTATTAGCTATGCTAAAGGAAGCATGTGTGCATTGCTGGCCCATGTGCCTTCACCTCTTTATCATTTATCTTCTTGTATTAATGTCACTGAATTATTAATTCATGAGCTGGGGTGGACGGGGTGAAGGCTCCATTTAAGTGTGTGGCAAATTTATCCTTATCGCTAGAGACATGAAAAAAGTCATTTTGTGTTATCTGTAAAATGGAAAGGACATTTTAAAATTTCATTTACAATAATCCACTTCACTTCCAGTAAAACACCTAGATTATTACTACCATAATATAATGCTTTTATTAAAACTTAGTAACCTTCTCCACTGTGTCCTCTTTTATAAATAACATTGATAGACAGTGTAGGCTTCATTTGCTTTTTGAGTGATACATAATAATTGTAGTTTTGAAATGTATTAATCTGTTTTCTAGAAACAGCATATAGAGTAAAGAACACATAAGTTTGAAGAAACATAAGATTAAAAATAAAGGTGTTGTGGCTTAACGGGATCAGGCAACATTAGGTTTAGGGGAAGAATGGTGGGAAATAGGAATATTTCAAGAAATACCTAAAATATTTTTTCCTTTTTCTTCCTTTTTTTTTTGGTGAAGGAAGGACTGTGCATAGTGGTATTAACTCCTCACGGTTATTGGCAAACCTAATTTTTAACCATATATTTTTGAAATCGCTTTGGATTTTAACCTTGAAGAATAGGACTTTTTCATAGCTTACTACATGAATTCTGGAAGTTTGTATTCTGATACAACGTGGAACCTACGGCAAATTCAGTATTTTTCAATGGGTGAGAGAGATGACCTGATAATTCAAGAACTTAGAGGAAATTAAATGGATTAATTGGTGCCTTTTGTTTACTCACATCAAATATTTCCCAACCTCACAACCCCCATGAAACCATCCCTGGTTCCAAAAAAAAAAGTAAAACTGAGTGATAGTATGCCTGGTTCTGACAGTCTATGCATATTCCACTGCCGTAATCTCTCACCTTTCTACTGTTAGCAGGGAAAGTGGATTGGAAGACATTTCTCATGGGATTCATGTTAAACCAAATTAATGATAAGGTGCCTCAACAGCTTTTTCTCAAATGAGATCACTTCTCATAGCCCCTTGTAGCTTAGCATTTGATTTCTTTTTCAAAACTCTATAACTGAATGAAGTAAAGAAGTTATAGTTTTCTCTAAGATACTAGACATTGATGGCAACATTGAATAAATTATAATTGGATGTACATTATACTAACATTCAGATTGCATTATTTTAATCAGTAGAATTAAAGTATTAAAAGAAAAAAATAGCCCCTCAGTTATTTACTGGTAGAGATGGAGTTCTAATATCTTTTCCTTGTGTTATTTTAAAAGTGCTTTAAAATTTTACTTTCACAACTTTTCCAAGATTAACTGAATTACCTTTAGGTTGATAGCCAGAAAGTTAATGCAATTGCAACTAACCAATTTGATCACAGCAACTACAGGTTACTTATTATGCTGTTAAGGACTCCTAGTTGGACCCATTTCCTGGGATTTCTGTGGAACCCTCCTGTAGCTTCAAGTTCCTTTATTTGATATCAACAAGGAATACTCTTCCTAATTTTAAGGTTAAAAGAGTTATTTAAAAAAAAATTCTGACTAGCTTAGTACCTTTGGTAACTTGCTTTCTAGACAAAATCTACCTAATTCAATTTAATTGTCATTGTCTGCTTTTCTGTCTGAAGCAGATTATGGAAGGAAGTATTCTTTAATTAGTAAAAGTTTCCCTAAACTCCTAATTATGGATCTTGAGCTCAAAATAGGAGTCAGAAAATTTAAAACAAATTAGTAGAGTGATGTGTAGGCCACTTAGAGATATGACTTTAGATTAGCTCTACAGTGACAATTCAAGCTTTGTGACCACTGCCATAGTTATTCACAATAGGACTTTCTTTCAAAGGTAGTAATTCCATAAGTTATTTTGAAAGAACGTTAGTTCCACTGCTTAATGTAGTTGATGATATTGACAAGAAGAGATGATGTAATCTTTAAAAATTAATTTATTTTATTTTTTTGCAGGTCTATACAAATTTTCATAGTCATTTTATGACATTTTGAGGTCCATGTTCTCTCTCTCCCTGCCACCCATCCCAAAATTCAGTTAAGATTCATATTTTTGGAATAATAGAAAGAACATTGGTCCTAGATTCAGAGAACCCAGGTCCATATCTCACCTCTCCCACTTAATTCCTTGGGTTACTAAATGCAACTTACTGAGCCCAAGTTTCCTAATCTGTAAAATGAAATTGTTAAATCTAGAAGACCTCTAAGTGTCCTCACTTTGCTTGAATTCTATTTTTCATATTTAATTTTTGGAATATTGTAATATTGTGAATGTGTGTAAGTGTGCTCATTTTACATTCTTGGCTAAACCATAACTTGTTATTTTCAAGAAAATTGCTGTCAATTTAACTGATTATCTAATTTGACTCATTTTTATGAACAGAGGAAAGGAGTAGACATAGACCAAGTTATTTCTGAATATATACAATTGTGGAGTGGATAGAAAATCTGAGTGTGAGCCAGGGACCCTGGGTTTACATTCTACCTCTCTACATGCTGACTGTATGACTTTGGATATTAATCATAAAGTTTCCCTGGGCAACTTTCTGACTACAGAATATAGAGGTGGTACTGTTTGCATAGTTAAGTAAAGCTCCTTATCAGGGAAAATCAGTCTGTCTGTCTGTCTCTCTATGCATATATATCCGAATATCAATATTCTCTGACTTTTTAGAGTTTAATATTAAGAATTATCCTTTTTATGATTATGAGATCATAGATCATCTAGTCCAACCCTATCTTTTTAGAGGTGGAAAAACTCAGGCTCAGAGAAGTAAAATGATTCCCCTCCTTGACTCCCATTCTCCAGAGCCAGTGGCAAAACCCGGATTTGAACCTCTTTCATTCCCTAGTATTCTTTGCAGTGTACTTCTTTTTTATGAATACCAATAATATAAGTTTTATTAAAGAGAGCTCTGAAATAATTGATATGGGTCATGTGGAATGCAAGACAGAATACATATTGACTCCCATTAGTTTTTTCCTGGAACCTGCTTCCTTGAAAAAAAAATCAATGACAGCTCTTTGCTTTCCCATCCCACCGAATCACTTGGCATTTTTATATATAGTTATCTGTGAATATGTTATCTCCCCCATACCCTTCAAGACAACATATGCCCTTTACTATCATTGAATGACTAATTTTCATCATAAATGCTTAATGAAATGAGTTGGGTTCTCCAAAAGGTTGAAGAGGAATGATTGTACCTGTCGTGATGTGCTCATGGAGGGTGCCGTGTCTACCTTTCTCAATTGTGAAACTTAATAATTCTGTTAATTCTGTGAAAACACATTTTCAGCCCCTCTTAATGGAAAGAGCCACTTGCCTATCACATTGCATGTGAAACAGAAATATGAAGCATTATTAAAAGAGGGATTTGGCACCACCAACTTTTAAAACTGTTTATTTTTGCTTCAAATTAATAAACTTATTTATTTCTAGCAGTTTGACTACAAAAAAGATCCTTCTCTCCCCTCTTTCAAAAAAAAATCAAGAAAAAGAGTATTGGCAACTAGGTAGCACTATAGCGTCAGGAAAACCTGAGTTCCAATCTCATACTCTTCCTAGCTTTGTGACCCTGGACAAGTCATCTACCCTCTGTTTGCCTCAGTTTCCTCAACTGTAAAATCAGAATAATACAGAACCTACTTACCAGGGTTGTTGTGAGGATCAGATGAGTTGATATTTGTAAAGTGTTTTAGTGTAGTTCCAGGTACACAGCAGTGCTATAAAAATGCTAGTTGCTTATGCCTGCTGCTGCTATTACTGCTACTATTATGTAGAAAGGTCAGAGAAGCTGATGTTTCAAAACTCTGGATTTCTGAAATGCAGTACCGTGAGGTAAGACTTCTCAGAATATTGAATATTAAAGAATTTTTCATTTTGCCTGCCATTCATTAAAAAGGAACTTAAAAGTATTTGACTCACAACATGTTGGTGCAAATAATATTGGTAAAATTGTACAACTTACAACATATCCCCTTCAAGGACAATCATTACTCAAAAATCCTATCGCAAACATTTGGGAAATATCACATGGCTACTCCTCTCCCTATAATTATGAAGATATTAGAAGCTAGAGTAGTCCTCTCCCAAGTAGTGTTTTTGACCTCCAGCACAATCATAATCTTTACTTTGGTTACTTGGTAACACTGTTTAATGTAACCCTTTGCTTCTAATTCATTTAACAGAATGATTATACATTTTAACATATTCTATATATATTAAAGTATATTTTAAAGTTTAAATATTCTAAATAATTGTTATTATTTTATTTTATTCAGAGGACACTGTCTTTTATTTTATGCATTTTAAAGGCTTTTTTTGTGAGGAGGACAATTTTTACACTAAGATGTAAAAAAAAAAATCACTGTTAGAAGATGACACTATCTATGTAGTTGTTCGCGTGTTGTCTCTCACCTTAGCCTGTTAGCTCCTTGAGATCAGGGACTGTTTTTTTCTTTGCTTTTTATCCCCAATTCTTAGATCTTGTAGTGCCTGGTACATAGCAGATACCTAATCAATGCTACTTGACACTGAAAAAAATATCTATTCGAAGATGATACTACATACTAGTTGTTTTCTACATTAGATTGTGAACTCCTTGAGTTAAGAGTCTGTTTAACTTTTTTTTCCCCTACTGGTGGAAAAGTTTCATTTTTCAATCATTTATTTATTTGGAATATTTTTTCGTGGTTACATGATTAATAGTTACCAATATAAGCTTCATTAAATATTATATCTTTAGGGTTACAACAAAATTGAAAGTCTCCACTAGTGCTATGCTGATGACACACTTTTTTAATAAAACTTCATATTTTACGTCATACACTATCATTTGAGTCTATAGAATTCCATTGAGGCATAAGAGGATGATTAAATATTCCTCTGATTTCTCTTCCTAGTTCTTATTTTTTTTCTTTTTGAGAACCTTTTTATTTTTCTTGTCTTTTAGGATCAAGATGTCAAAATTTCAAAAGCATGGTTTACATTTTAACATTTAATTTTAATGGCTATCCTAGCTAAGCATTGGCTACTTGTTAAAGGAAGCACTTGGACCAGTGAAAAGGGCACTGAGCTCGGAAGAAATAGTGCTGAATGTAGAGTCAGAGGTCTTACATTTCTGGGTTACATTTTCTTCATCTGTGAAATGAGGAACTCGGTTTAGATCCTTAAAGTCTCTCCCAGTTCTAAATCTTTGTATGATCCAAGAGTTCAAGTGTTGGTGCTTCCATCTCTGTGATTTTTAGTAAAGTGTCCCTGCACTTCAATTTGCTTACCCATAAAGTGAAAGTGTTGGTCTATATGACCCTCCAAGTTTCCCTCTCTAGAATTATGATTCTAATTGATCTTCAACAAGTTTTTTTGGCTTTAATTCTCCTGAAACAGTTGCAGTTTAGAATCAGATGATTTTGGGGGACCTTTTTTCCCCCTCTCTCTGTCTCTCATTAAAATTGTAGTCACTGTGTTCTAAGAGATTTCAGCCAAATATCTAGGAATTTTGAACTCCAAACCACATTTTCTTGAAATACCTGTCACTTGAGGGAAAATAATTTCTTGGCTTCAGTTATTTGTATTGTTGTTCAAATTTATGTGGATAAAATAGGCATGTTTGGTGCCCAAAGGACATTCTGGTTTTAAAACTTTTCTTTGAGTTCATAGATCCTGAGTCATAGAATCATAGAGAAACCGAGTCTTAAACTGTCAGGAATTTTAGTGATGTTAAAGATATTTTACAGACAAAGAAACAGAGGCACCAAAAAAAATTAGATGACTTAAATGAGATAATCTATATACCAAGATCCTTAGAAACCTTTAAGTGCTATATAAATGTCAGTCATTTATTTGAAATCAAACACCCATTTAGTGGGAGTTGACTCTGGGGATTTTGTCCCCATTTCAGGTATCTTTCCTCCAATATGTATTGAGTTTTTGTAAACACACAACTTTCAGGAGAATAATGTGATTCTCATTTCCCTCATTGTCCCAGTAACAAGAACGTTTATTATCATTAAAATAAAAAAGGTTTAAATTTTATTAGTTGTGTATTTGTTTTAGATTATAACTATTTGGATAAGTGACTCCTTGGAGTAAGGGAATATATTTCAGGATTTTGTAGTCAGGGATATCTAGTATACTGTCCCAATGCCTTGGACCTTTTTGGGGGAAGGAGGACTCAGAACTGTGATTCCATTATTTTAGAGAATTCTTTATACCAACTCACAGTCATTTTCTCTGCAATTTATGCTTTTAGAAAGTTATCTGGCAGCTCTGAGAAGTTAGATGACTTGTCTGTGATCACACAGCCAATATAGTGAGAGGTAATCTTAAACTTTGGTTTTCCTTACTTTTAGACAGGCCTTTCATCCACTACATCCCTACTGCCTCTCTCCACATGGTGCTGAACACAGTGTTTACTAAATCAGTGAATAAGTACTACCTCTTAACTCCAAAATATATATCTTAAGTATTGGAGTAAAATTCATTCAGTTGTAGATATAAAATCTTAATTTAAAAAAGGTTTGAAATGTAGATAAAGATGCCTCCATAAATGTTGATATGTATTGTAGCTAAATTGTATCATTTATTTACTACAATAGGCAATATAATATATGTGACAAAAGTCCTTGTGGCAGTTTATTCTTTGTAGCTAATTCTTCATGTTTATTTTTAAAATCATTGGACACATTTTATCTAGATGACCTCATTACTACCAAGAAGTTCTTATTGGTAATATTGATGATCTAATGTAGGACAGGTCCTGGGTCATTATTATTTCATTTAGTGGTCGTATATATAGACCAAGAGGGAATTTGAATATTGATTCAGGGAAAGGCTAGTAACAATGATTTATGTGCCACTGATTCCTTGCTCTGGGGACCCTCCTGTCATTGATGTGTAAGAGCCTTCTTTGTCCAGTTGGTCTCACCCAGGCCATCTTTCTGCCTTCCTGCATGCTGCTCCCTCATCATTCTCTCTTCCCTCCTCTGCCCACCACTTCTTGCCCTGGGAATGGTAATCAAGTTAACACTACCTTTGCTTCTGGAAAGCGCATGTCCATCAGCTTTTCTTTGCCTCTGTTTTTTTATCCCTGGGACTTCCCAGACCCAAATACTCCCTTCTAGGTTCCCCCTCATTGCTGAGGGCAGGGATTGTCCCTTTTATCTCTCAACACAAGGTCTGGCTCAAAGCAAGTGATTAATAATAAAAAAAAAGACTTTTTCATTCATTGATTCATTCATGGTACTACTCATCTCATGGCATTATTTTGAGGAAATTGTTTTATAAATCTTAACATGTTGTTTAAATGTCAGCTATTTTGAAGAATTATTTCTGAGGTATGGGACAATTGGGCAACAATACCAGTTTTGTTTGTGTGCTCTCAGTTCAAAAACAATTATAGACTTTGAAAAAGAGCCAGACAAGTGACATAATGTGAAAATAGGTCTCTTGGAAAACCTTCTGCAAGCTGTCAAGAGGAGACTGTTCAGGGCCATTAAAATAAAAATCCTTCCAAAACAAAACCTTTGCATCACAAGTGTACATTATGATATCTTTTTTTTCTAATAAGAAAGATATTTTAAAGGAATAGACTATTTTGAATCCTTGATAATATTAGGAAAACATTAACTTTTCATCCAAGTAAGACCCGCTTATGGTTTGGGCCTGGTAAGTGTTTTTAAAAAGTTCATTATTCCTGAGTTTGTGTTTGATCCTACAATCTTGCCTGTGCTAGTTTTAAAAATGAGAGCTACTTGTCTTTGTCATTGCATAGCCCAGACTTTAATGAAGAGAATAGCTTCGATGGTACCTCTGGTGCCCAGAACTCTCAGAATATTTAATGTGCTCAGCATGGCACCAACATAGTACAGCCTAACATTATAATTGACTAATAGAATCTTTCAACTCCACCTCCTTCCTCTTAAGCTCTTTCTGTGGGGGTTTTTATCATTAGGACACCAGGAAATTTCAGTGATCTAGTAACATGGCCAGAAATGCTAAGGAATTTTTCATTTTATTTATTTTTTTTTATTTGAAGGGGTCTTTACTCATTATGTCAATTCAGATAAAAATGACAAATAGTTTAAGGGAGAAAGGGAGTGTGTGTGTGTGTGTGTGTGTGTGTATATGTGTATATGTGTGTGTGTGTGTGTGTGTGTGTGTGTGTGAGAGAGAGAGAGAGACAGAGAGACAGAGAGACAGAGAGACAGAGAGACAGAGAGAAAGACAGAGACAGAGACAGAGATAAATCTGGGAGTAGGACATGATAGAAGATTTCTAACCTGGCAAAAGGACCTTTCTGATTAGCACTAGCAAAGATTTACTTAACTGGCTTATTGGATGAAAACTCCCAAGAGGGAAAGAAATCTGGTCCCTTCAGGAAAGGAGCTCTAAGTAAATTGGAAAAAGGAACAGAGTTAGGTTGACCAAGTTGGAATAATACTTAGAAAGTAAAATATGATTTTATGTAATTTCTTATCCTTTGAATAACAGAAACGGAAGGTTGGGTTTCATATAATGAATATTGGACTACTGTTCACCTGTAAAACTTTACCAGGGTAGGAGTGTGGAGCACTTTATTGTTGGTTAACTTAATGGTAGATTACTTTCATTAGCACATTCAGCTTTTGTGGTTAAGGGAAAGTGAGATCCAGAAAGGTGGGTTTGGGGAAATCAGCTTTGGTTTATAGTCAAAGTGAACTGATTTATCCCATTTAATTTCAAGTTCTGCTAAACCATCACAGAGTGTTTCTGACGGGCTTTGATTGGAAGAATGAGTGACCTTAATCAAGTCTTGTACTTAATTTTCTATTTCATTTTCCCAGGACTACATTTTTTCTGTTCTGTGTTAGAAATCCAATGTTCTGGGTGTTAATAGGAATACCTTGATCAGAAACAAAAGATGAGTCCTTTAGGGATGAATCCTTAGGATTGTAGTGGTTTGAATAGAATATCCATCTTGGTTAACAATTTGAGAGAGTCAGTTTTAGCCTTTTTCCTCTTAGAAATAACCTTGTAAGAGAAACATCTCTGGTACTTTGCAGTTCATTTACATTGATAGTTAAAATGATGTTAACAAAAGAATTTTATATTTTATATTTTTTATATTTCTGTCTCTGTCTCTGTCTCTGTCTCTGTCTCTCTCTCTCTCTCTCTCTCTCCACTCTCTTCCCCCTCTCTCCCCCACTCCCTCCCTCTGTCTGACTCTCCCCTTCCTCCTTCTCTCTCCCCCTCCATCCAGGGCTTGGGTTTGCAATTCTGTGGGTTAGATAGACTTCCCAGTAGTGTAGCACTAATACAAAACTATTAAGATGCTTTAGTGGTATTTTCCCTTTAAGTACCCCTGCTGACAGACTAGTGCAGCTAATAAATATACACAAGTTACTTACTATCTTAGGGGCTGCTGCTGTCTGTTACCTTGCAAGCAGAGCATAAGACAGTGAAGCCTGTTGGGATATAAACAGTGCTGAGGCACATTCCTGGAATTCACCCTTCAACTCTGGAAAATGTCGGTTTAATAGTAGTGATGCAATGATTGACTTACTACATGCCAGAGTAAATAGAAGACTTAGGATATTTTTAAAATCTTTGACACCTCATGAGGGAAGCTTGGTAGACTGGCTTGTGGTTGATATGCAAGCAAGCACAATTGTGTTTTTTATAACTATTTTCATGCCTACTCAAAATTAAATCGTTTGTTTCTTCATAGATAGCAAGATATAAAATGAGGAAGGAAGGGATTAGGACATTTATAATTCTCGGCAAGAAGCAGATTGGATTAGTTAAAATCGCTGATGTTTATAGCCAAAGAGACTATTTTCTGTGTCTTTTTATTGGGCTTTGAAATGAAATGTCATCGAGCATTAGGGGACTTTTTTCTCTCCTTTCTGTCCACTGCCCTACTACCTTCTGACCTCCTCCCAGGCTCTCAATACATAAGCTTTCTCCATTCCCTTAAAAAGGTTTATTAAGGCCTGTAGGAAAACACATTATTAGTGTAGGGGAAACACTTTAAGTAATCGTCCCTTCTGTTTGCTGAAAGGCAATTTAATATGGTCTTTCTGGTTTTGTTTGCTGTTTTTGTTTTGTTTTGTGAGATGCTGCTGTCTGTCTCCCTTTCTGAGGCAATTACATGGTCTGAAAGACAAGTCTGTCAGCCACATCTATGTGCATAAGTGTCCTTTGGCTCCAGATTGCTTTTGGGGGAGCATTTTTCTTGGGATTAGTTTCACCATAGTTGATTAAGTATTGTGATGTCTGCTCCTTCTAGTCTTAGCTGATTGTGGTTTTTAAAAACTATTTGGATTTCCATTAAAATTGTTCTCTTTGGAGAAATTGCTTTACATTTGGATTACAACAGCCCCAGCAAGTTCTTTGGCTTCTCTTTTTCAAATCACATTGGAAGTTCATTTACCTTTTTTTAAGTAAATCTTGGGGGATGGGAATTTTATGGAATCTGTCCTCTCCTGTAGTTTCCTGGAGGCTACAGAGCTCTAGCTGACATTCTTTGCCCTTGTCATGACAGAGCAGACAGATGGACTCAGGTTTCATTTGATGGGAATAGGCGGTGACTTTCTAAATGCATTACAACTCCCTGTTTCTGTTTGTCAGAAACCTAACCATTTACACCAAGCCCTTCACCAGGCTGATGTTTACTTTTTGCAGTTGTGTGCCACAGTCATTCTCAAGAGTTAAGCTAAGAATACACTGGGTCTTTAGTATGCTTAAAATGTGTCCATGAAGCATTCATTCCTGGCCAAGTACCACAAAAGAGGCTTTGGTTGTGTGGTTGGGTTTTGTCCCCCCTTTCTCTCTTACCCTCTCTGCCAGAGGTTTTCCTATCTTGGCAGCTGTTTCCTAGAAGGCGGTCATCAATCTCTTGCAGTCCCCTGATTTCTTCCTTCCTTTTCTTCCCACAAACAAGAACTCATTGAAGTAATGTACGACAGAACACAGGCTGATTGCTGGCCATTTTAAGAAAGGGCTAAAGTTTTCAAAAGTTGTACATGTAGGCAAGTCGCCCAAAGGCATTATCTCGTTGACATTTTTTTTTAAAGGTGCATTAGAACGCCATCGCAGGCACTCCAAGTCTTCACCCAAACTGGCAACATTTGAAAGGCTTACTCAGTTTCTTTCACTTGTGCCTAATAATGCATCTCGTCCACACACTGACATTCTAATTGCTTGGTCAGATCATATAGAGGACAGCCTTTAGGATACACGGAATTAGTCCTGTGAGTGTGACAGGTGATGAATTCATCCACATTTTTCTTGAATGCTGTTTGGGTCCTTTTTCTAGCTTTTTAATCCATTTGTAACAGTTGTTGTCACGAGGTTTACTCGTTAGGTTTGTGTGCCTGCTTCAGTTTGGTTGTTCATGTGAGGTCACCATGAAAAAGAGATTTCAAATTCATTTGAGTCCTTCTGAATAACACTAAGCAGCAGGATACAACAGTAAGGAAAGAGAACCTGGATTCAAATCCTCCCCCATACCCCAGCCCCAATTCCCTCCATGATGCTTAGGCTGTATGATTTTGGGTAAGCTTCTTCATGTTCCTGGTCCTCAGTTTCTCATCTATTACATGAAGGGAGTGTGGACTACATAGACTCTAAAAATTCTCCCCCTCCCTCTCTCTTTCTCTTTCTCTTTCTCTTTCTCTTTCTCTTTCTCTTTCTCTTTCTCTTTCTCTTTCTCTTTCTCTTTCTCTTTCTCTTTCTCTTTCTCTTTCTCTTTCTCTTTCTCTCTCTCTCTCTCTCCCTCTCTCTCTCTCTCTCTCTCTCTCTCTCTCTCTCTCTCTCTCTCTCTCTCTCTCTCTCTCTCTCTGTCTCTCTCTCTCCTCTCTCCTCTCTCCTCTCTCCCCTCCCTCTCTCCTTTCTCCTTTCCCTCTCTCCCCCCCCTGATTCTTTAAGGATTATTTTGAGAGCTGTATATAGTATTTTAAAGTTTTCAATTCTCTTTGCTCATGTTACTTCTTTGGAAGTATCTTATTATCTACAGTGCTGTGAAATATTTGGTACCACAAGTATTGTTTTGCTTTGCAATGGACCTGTGAGTTTATTAGTATGGGCAACTCCTGATGAAGGAATTTCTTGGACTAATGCAGATGAGAACCTCAGTCTTCTAGATTTGCCTATGACCCTGAAAGGTAGTTACACCATAGTTATTTTATTTACCTTATCTTAACAGAGAAGAAGGCTGAGACGCAGAGAGCTTTAGTGTCTTGCTTGTGGTCAGACCCCTGGGGGGTAGATATAAACTCACATTTGATGGCTCTTTCACTTGTTTGAATTTTTAGCGTCCAAAAAGCAGAAGCTTGAATGTTTAACATAGACCCTTTCCACTCTTTATTGAAAGAAGCAGGGCAGAAACATTTGCAGCAGGTGAGGATGGTCTCTGATTGGGGGAGCACCAACTATATCCTTGCACTATCCTAAAATACCTGGAGATCCTTTTTTTTGTTGTTTTCAGAGCTAAATTTAATGGAATTGAATTAAAGTGGGTCATGGGGAACTGCTAAGACTTATGAGAATTTCTACCTTTCCCTTTAAGTAAGCCACTGACATGATAAAAAAAGAAGGCATGTTTGTTGTTCTAATTTTTAAATTCATGACTCAATTACTAAAATACTATTCTGTTACTTCATCAGGCTACGTTTGGAGGAAATTCTGAGCTTTGATTTGACAGTCAAAAAGGTCTCTCCAGTGTTGCTAATATAAAGAAGCATTCAGAGTTATTGTTAGTTTTTGAGCCACTGGATAAAATGAATGACTACTGTGACAGCAACTCATGCAGCCCCCTTCTGAAGAGTGGGAACTGTGTCAGGGGTCTGGAGGCTCATGAGAAAGTCATGGATCCTTGGAGTATTGAAATAGACATATCCAGATACTTCATTACTTGTCTGAAGGTTAATGAATCCCATATATTTTGAACATTGGAATGAATTAACCTCAGGAGATTTTTTTACTCTTTTTGTTATGTCACTGGAAGACTAAGTCCACAATTCTTTGCCCAGTGCCAGTGACCTTGCTTTAAAAACAAGTAAGCAAGCAAACAGAAAACTGTCAGTAATTGTATCTATATAGTTGGTTTCCTCTGTCATCATAAGTATTTTATTTTATACCTTTAAAAATATGATTCTGAGAAAGGGTTCATAAACTTAGCTGACCACAAAAGCCAAAAGGGTTTCATGATGAAGAAACCAAGGTCTAGGTACATCCTCTTGTATCCCTATTCTTTTAATCTCTCTCTCTCTCTCTCTCTCTCTCTCTCTCTCTCTCTCTCTCTCTCTCTCTCTCTCTATATATATATATATATATATATATATATATATATATTTCTGGGAGTTCAAGAAACTTTACCATTATTTAAAGGAAAACAGGAGCATATTTTGAGATGTAATCATTACTTATTGTAGATAAATTTTCTTACTAGCCTTTTGTAAAGCTCAGCTTAAATTTCAGCTGCCAACAGGAATTCTTTTTTCATCTCAATTTCTGGTGTTCTGCAGAAATTACTTTGTTTCTAGTTCATATATAATTTGTACTTATATCTCTATGTACCTGAATATATCCTAATAGAGTGTAACTTTATTGAGGGCAGGAATTCTTTCATCCTGTATTTTTATTCACCTGCTCTAGTACATTTTTGGTACCTTGTCAGCTTTTAATAAATGTTTATGAAGGGATAGACAAAATAGAGATGCTATCCAGGGAGTTTGAAATGGGGTGTTTTTTAAGAGACATTGTAGTACACATGGGGTGAAGCCTGTTAAGACAGATTCAGATCCTGCTTCTGTCAGGAAGGTGAGCTATTCCCTTGAACCCATCTGGCCTTTATTTTCATCATCTGTGAAATGATGGGATTGAACTGATGACCATTGAGTCTCCTTCCACCTCTTAATCTGTGATTCAAAATAGTAAATGGCAAGTTTGGCATAAGATCAATGAGTTAAAAGGGGGAAAATACCTATAATGATTCTCAATTTTGTCTTATTAACTATAAGACTAGGATGAGAACAATTAAATCAGATATCTCTGATGTTAAAGAGAATATTAACAATGTATAATGGATTAGAAAAAAGAAAAACCAAGATTTCATTTTGGAAGAGTGACTGTACTGAGTTGAATCACATTTGAAGATATTCTGAATATTTGAACAGAAAACACCTTAGATTTATTATGTAAACTTCAGAAGAGATAATTTTTAAAAGGATAACCAATTCAGTGGAGAAAATGATTATTGAATAAAGTGTTTTAAAATATATATCTTGGAAATGGTGTAATGCAAGTAACTTTTTTTTTGTGCTCATCACATGATTCTTCTCTAGCTTTCTGTTGGCTCCCCATCCCTCCCAATTTTCCCTGATCTGCTCTATTAGGCGTTCTTTGGAGTTTTAGTAATATATGTGATATGCTACTTTTGACTGCCCTAAGCTCTAGATGTGGAAAAATCTTTAATGAACATTTGCTTTCACTTTGTGGTAGGGAATTTCTCAATTTGAACAAATATTGAATGAGGCTAAGGGACAGACTCTGTGCTAGCTTCAGAGCATGCCTGTTTTTTTGTTTTGTTTTGTTTTGTTTTTTGGGCAAAGTTGTGGATACAGAAGAGAGAAAGAGGCAGTTTTTAACCTGTTTGCATCCACAGTCTCTCTACAGGTTTTCTTTTGGGAAAGGATGGGGAAGGGTCGGAGAAAAGAGTCCAATAAAAGGAGAGAAAAAGACAGAGACAGGGCTTGAGAAGTTGCCACAATATGGTTCTTACATGCTGGCTCCTTTCTCTTTCCTGATTTCCAGAGGAAGGAATAATAGAACATGTCATACTTTTGGTATTGTGCTTTCTTTGAACTATGGGTCGATAGACTAACATGTAAAAATGAAAGACGGAATGAATTCCTTACCCGGATTGATTTTATTTTTAAGAGGCTCAGTTTTTATATGGGGACATAGGGCTAAGAGAGAACTACTTTACCATCTGTACTGGTCAGAAGAGAAACCTTCTCCAGATTATGGGCAGTATTTACTAATTGGTAAATGCTTTGCTGAATTCCAAACATCATAATTTCTGGTTTCTTTGTTCATATGCATAAAGAGAATCTAGAGACTTGGAAGCATTTTCCTAAACATTTTCTAGGCTGGGTGGTTAATTTCTGGGGCCAGGTTGCTGCTGGGTAGCTTAGCTGAACACCTAATGTGGTTGGCTTACTCATGCATCAAGCCATTAGTAATTACTTCTGTATGCACTATTCATTTATAAAGGTGATAAAATAAAACTTGAAAGCAGATAACACATTTTACTTCACCCTCTGCCATGTTTTCATAGGTAACTTACCCATTCCTAACTGGTGGGCATAAAACATTGTGAATCAATGAAAAATTTTCCCTTGTACCTGACTCTGGGATGAAATAGTTATAGTTTAATACAGAAATAGTTGGAAAAAATATGCTTTCTTTCACTGCTAGTGTTCTCCTATTAATAATTGGTAGCATTTTTTTAAACTCAGAAAGCTTGGTTTAAACATTTTCCATAAGATTGACAACTGGTTCAAGGACTTGTTCAACTACAGGGAGTTAGACAAGACCATCCATTGAATTATCTCATTAAATTCCTTCAGGACTTCAAGTTTCTTGGGACGAAATACACATATGCAAACCGTTTGATTTACCCTACTTCATACCTTTCTGACACTCAATCCTCTACTTTCTCTTGGCTTAAATTGCTGTGAAAATGTTCAGATATATAGTAGCTAAAGGTTACCTGTCTCCCTTTCTTCCCTCTTCCATCAAAATCATCAGACAAATGGGGTAGGCTTCAAATGCTCCTTTTTTGTAAGTGAATTGAAAGGGAACATTTCACCAGGGATGTTAAAAAAAATTACATAAATTCACACCACAATTTTGCAACACAATTTGTCTGATGCTTTGAGCACTTTTAGAGTTAAAGTTCAGCTACAGTATGGTATAGAATTATAGATTTAGATCTGGAACAGACTTCAAAGGTCATCTAGTCCAGCCTCCTCATTTTACAAAGGCAGAACCTATGGCCCAGAGAAACTAGAGGACTTTGCCCAAATACCACATAGATAGTAAATTTCAAAGTAGAGATTTGAATCCAAGTCTTTGGATTTAAAACTCTACCCTGTTTCCATACCCAGTCTTGATTAAATTATATGCTTATTCCTTTTTGTCTTTTCAGATAAGTTTTAAACCCTTTCAGTTCCTACATTGTAATTTTTGGCATTATGATCCTATAGCTTTGGCACATAGTTAATGATGGGTTTTTTTTTTTCAGATATGAGGATCAATGATGTACACTGCTGGGTTCAATGAAGCTGGACATTTATAACTGGATTCATTAAGGAATACAAAGGAAATATTTAAAGGGATCAATAATGGTGTCTTCTGGTTGCAGAATGCGAAGTCTTTGGTTTCTCCTTGCAATCAGCATCTTACAGGGTACAGAAGGTAAGATGTAGTTTTTAAAATGTAAAGAGGGATATAGCCTTTTAAATATTTACAAAATATCAAAGTTTTCTATAATGAGACAAGTGAGGATGGATAATTAAATCATTGGCAGTCTCATAGCCCTTTGAATGATTTCTGGATGATAAATTTTGTTTAATGGTTGTAGCATCCCTTCCCTTTTTTACAGTATAACACTGATATATATTGTTGAAGCTACTAGAATTTCTGTTTTCTTGACTGAAAAAGGGGTTTATTTTTGAGCATTGTTTTCTGCTTACTTCCATCCAATGCCTTTCCACAGAGTAACTGACTTGTAAGCTCCACAAATAACCCACAGATGTTTTAACTGTGGCTTGATGGAACTAAAAACTATCGTTTGTTGTTGATTTTATGTTTATTGAGTAAATTTATTCTTAGTGAAATTGAAAGCAATTTATGGTATTTGGGTTCCTTTTTTCCCCATTGTCACCTCAGGGGTTAAAAAGTAGTTCTGAAACTCTTGAGTAAATCCATCACATTTTTTTTAAGTAGTTATAGTTCCTTTGGTGTTTCTTCTGTGATGTTATCTGTCTCTTAAAAAAAATACAGAGTATATTTTCCACCGTGTGAGATTTTTGCTTGATTCTTAAACCAGAAGCCTAGAAATACTTAAGGGAAATAGTGTGTAGACTAGTTTAAAAAATTACATTTTCCAAGGCTTAAAAATAATCTTCTATAGCTTCTACATCCAGGACTTGTTTACTTCAGCATTTATTTCTTTCTAATCTGTGCTTTTGGGTTTGGGTTGACAAGCCCATTTTGCAGAAACAAGAGTAGCAATTTCTATGGGTAGACTTGAAGGAAAACAGAAAGAATTTTTTATCAAGAGCTTTTAATCAGAGAGCTTTAGTTCCTCTCAAAGTGCTTTAAAGTTTTGGGTTTTTTATTTTAATTTTTAAAATAGGGAATCATATATTGTTGAGGATTCTGACTCTGTCCTCTAAGAAGAGCATGCTAATATTTGTGGTTTCATTAATTAATAATTACCATTGCATTTTTTAAAAGAGCATATATGCACTCGTCTTCTGTCTGTCCTTTGTATCCTTTCATGTCAGATGAAATATTTCCATAGAAAAGATATGTTACATCAGTTGGGAAGAAGACTTATTGTTTGGAATGTTTGGTACGGATCAGGTCAGAAGTTGATTATGGAGCTAGGATGTAGAAATTTTTATGGCTAGTTAGTTGGCTTTTTATATTCAGTGTGAAAATAGATTTTCATGAGGAATATATAAGCCATTTGAGAAAAGCATATAAAGCTGGGGAGTGGAAAATGGAATTTTTCCATTTTATAGTTTCTTTCAGTCCAAGATGATTTAATGAAAATGACAGATAATACTTAGCGTTATGTAGCACTTTTAGGGTTGCAAAGTGCTTTATAAATAATATCTCATTTTAGTTTCACAACAACACTGGAAGGTAGTATTACTCCATTTTATTGATGAATATTTGAGGTAGACATAAGTTTAAGTGATCTTTTCATTGTAACAGAGTTAGTGAGTGATTGGCAGATTACATCTGAATTCAGGTCTACCCAATTCCAGGTCTAGTGTTTGTATCCACTCTGCCACATACCTGATTTAGGATTCTATTTGGTTCAAAATTAAATAACACAACAAAATTTTAAAAATTGATTTCTATGTATTTAAAGATATTTATATTATGTAGATATAAGATAAAAAAGGAGAGCAGATGAATAATTGATGGGTAATACATTTCCCAGGGAAAGAGAAGGTTCAGAATTGCACAAAAAGCATTTATAAATTTTTGTCATTCTGCTTTATTTTTACTATTTGATATATTTGCAAAAATTGATAAATTCAACAGTTTTAATTGTGTGTCAGGTATATTTACAACCCAGGAAACTGAGAAATGAATAGAAGTTAGTGAGCATATTACTTCCCTTCAATTAGATTGTGTGAGTTTTAAAATTAATATTCAATAACTAAGTGTTATATTTTAAAAGCTCCCTCATTTTTGACAGTGCCAATTGCAAATTTAATGTATCTGAGTAGTTGTCTTTAGAGAATTTCAGTGGATTAAAAATTTACCAATCTATGTCCTACGTGATGATAACCTTCTCAGCTCTTGACAAAGAATATTCTAGAATGTTAGGCATGTGCAGTTCATCTCCATAGGCCATGTGTAAAACTTTTTCACTGTGGTATTGCCAAAGCCACTATCATGGTCCTCAAAAATATAGCTATCACCCTTATTCTAGTGTGAAACTTTGGCAGAGGTGGAGAATAACATACATAAAAATTATACTAGATGACTATTTTTTTGGATAGTTGTAATCTAAAGATCAAAAATGTTAACAATGATTGATATGAAGGCATGATTATTAGTTTTTCATGGGAATGCATCATCATTGAAAGATATGTAAAATTCAACACCCTGACAATTACTAGCATTCCATACACAGAAGGATAATAAGTCAGAGATGAAAGAAAAGGGGCTGAGTTCAGCTCGAAGGAAAAAAAAATCCCAATCTTTCATTTAGAACTGATTCTGAAAGTTTCTTTGTGACAATCTTGTATACAGGAGCATCCTTTTTTGTTTTTGAAAAGGGGGGCAGTTGGTGGGGGGAAAAACCCTCACTAAATTCCCTGCTGTTCTATTTGAATGTTTCTGTACAGTTAAAAAAGATTCCAGGTGTGGACCAATGGCTCATTAGTCCACATAATGAAAATTTTTCCAATCAAGGTAGAGACCTCATTGCTGGCACAGTAGCGTAACTCACTGGGGTGCTGTGGAGCAGAGGCTGCTTCATGTGAGACTGTCGTTTTATTTCCAGTGTCACCTATTAGGTCAGGAATCATATCTACTGTAAAGAGAAGTTTCATTTTTGGATGTGCAGGTCTAAGGGGGGTTGCTTTTGAAGCGCTTCCCTCCTACAGGTAAAGAGAATCTGGAAAGGACCCATCCTGCAAGGCACACTGTACACAGTTAACACGTACTGTTTTGACATTGATCAGTGCCATCTGGATTTTGTCTTTTAAAAAAAAAATTGACATGGCATGAGAGGCCTCTATCAACATTAATCAGAAAATGGTCTTTGAACACCTATAGAGAGAACCAATCAAAGAAAGAATAGGGACAGAGGAAAGTAAAGTGAGAGTTTGAAATGTAACTATACCTTGAAAAGCCTTTTGTGCTTCTCTGTCCTGAAGTCTTTATTCACCCCAACTGGGGAATTCCTTCTGCCAACCCAGATTACCTGGAGCCCTGAGAGGTGAAGTACTTTTCCAGAGATCCCACTTCTCATCACTGTCAGAAGTAGGGCTATTACCCAGGTCATCCTCACTCAGACCCAGTGCTCAAGATTTTGGTTAAATAGAATCCTGACCTTTCATTTCATCCTCTTTCAGTCCTGTTCAGCTTTTTGTCACCCCTAGGCAAAGATCCTTGAAGTAGTTTGCCATTTCTTTCTCTTGCTAATTTTACAGATGAGGAAACTGAGGCAAGTAGGATTAAATGACTTGCCCAATTAATAAGTGTTTAAGTAAGTCACACAGCTAGTAAATATCTGAGGATGGATTTGAATGCAGGACGACTCATCTTCCTGATTCCAAGCCCAGCATGCTATCCCTTGCACCCTCTAATGGCCCAATTTAATTCCATCCTTCCTACCCCATAAATTTAGCTAATTTATAACTACTAATATTTCATCCTTCCTGTCTCTTAAATTTAGTAGTTTATAAATTAAATTTAGTTTAAAGTAGAATTCTTAGTTCCACATAAAATACTATTCTTGTCCGTTCATATGTGCATATTACCTAAGATCATGAAAGCATATAAAGTTCTACTTATATCAGCATGTAATAGGATTTTGATGTGTAGTAGTGAAGGCTTAATTTAATATTGGATTTATTTTCCATTTATGATAATTGAAAAAAATCCAAAACTGCTAGTGGAGTTGATTTAACATTGCTATGTTGAAATATTTGTCTCATTTTAGATGTTTTTTCCCCCTGATCTTATTAGTGTTATAAACATTAGGAATTATCCACATTTTATTAAATATACTCACTTTGCAAAATAATTTTGGATATTATAATTTAAATGAGACTGCATCAAACCTTGCCTTTTAAAAGTTTATTCATAACTGGAAAATAGAAGTCTGCTGACTTGTAGTTTAAATTTAGTCCACAAAAATAGACGTGTTCCTTAAAAGTATTTTGATAGTTGGGATTATATTTTTGTGTGTGTTATAAAAGATGGAGGATTTAAAAAATATTTTATAATATTTTAAAAAGTGTTAGAAAAATAAACTAAAAAAATCTCCCAATGTCTTTTTTTGCTGAGAAACTGATTTTCTTTTGATTCCTTTGGCCTATTTTTAAAAAAACATAGCACCCATGGTGGAATCGTGTATCAGTAAGTAGGGAAACAAATTGAATTTCTGTGTTCTTGGGAATTAAATTATGCCATATAATGGAGCCCTGGCAAGTGTAAGTTAGACACATGAAGGTTCACATTGGTTGATGTGAGTGACAAGTTAAAAATAATAGTAGCCTCTCAGAAGATTCAGAAACTAGGATTTCAGGTTATGTTCCATATTCAGTATATGTTAGATTTCATTAGTGAAATTTATGTTTAGTTAATTAAAATATCCGTTTTCAAAGGAAAAATAATTAAGCATCTGTAAAAATTGGAATTAGTATTATTATCATTACTACTTTAAATATTTTTCCTGAATAAAGCAAGGAAACTTAAGAACATAACCAAATAAACATTCCTACTTCATTTAAGATCATTTAAAAGAAGAGATTCTTAGATTTTTTTAGGTATTGTATGTCTTTGGGAAGTTGGAAAGGTCTCTGGGCCTCTTCTCTTAATAGTGTTTTTAAATACACGAGATTAAATATGTAAGGAAACCAATTATATTGAAATACACTTATCAGAATACTGAATCCTTCCAACAAGTTTAGAGATTAAGAATACCTAATTTAGAGTATTCTTAAATCTATAAGATACAGTTCATATGTGTAATTTTCTTTACTTTTTGGTAATATGTTTTTTTCCATGTTGGTGTGGTGTCCCAATTTGATCTTACAGCTACCACACTTCCTTTCCTTGTTGTCAGCAAAAGAGAGTCATTACAGGACAAAAAAAGAGGTTGAGGTTGAAGAATGAGATGGTCCAGGCATACCTTAGCATGCAAACATTCTATTTACATCAGTATTTGCTGGAGGAGAAAATGGCTAGAGCTTTAGTACTATAAACATTAGATATTGGAAGGAAAAGATTCTTTTTAAAATGCAGAGGAAAGGACTATATTTAAGACTTGGAGAATTTTGATAATTTGAGGACTCTCTCTATATGTGAACTGTGATCATTTACTAGAGATTAGTAGCCTCTAGTGTGAAATCTATAAGGTACACAGCCTTTTGGGGAGTTATCACCAATATGTTCCCATTTCTCCCCAATCTTCTGTTCCTGCTGCTATGCCTCTGATGAAACAACAGGGACACTGAGGGAAGGGACATATCTTGCTCTGTTCTCTTGCTTTGTTCAGGAATGTAAAAACACTGATCTCAGCACTAAAGTATAGTATATTTTTGTTAGAAATAGATTCTAACTTAAATTGGATTAATGTATACTAAGCGTATTTTTCATAGGGGAAATTCACCTTAAAAATATTGTAGGGCATCATTTTTACTGCCTCTCTACAAAAATAAGGTTTTGTGTTATAACTTTTGTGACTTGTATCCTGTTGAAGAAAATGGACACTTAAAATTTTTTCCAACTAAATGAGGAATATGTATACTTGTTACATTTTCAACTTCCTCATTTTTTGTTTCAGTTCACCTTTTTTCATTGTGATGACTTTGCCCTCTCTCAACGGGAGTGACCACATGCCCAGATCTAAGACCAAACTAAATTGGTTTAGTCTAGCTTCCTTAGATTTCCCAGTCTAGCAAAATTGACAACACTTTTTATTTGTTTGTTTCTGTATATTAGATTAGTTGAAGACTAGGGGGTAAATTTTCAGCAAGGTGCATGGGGATTTGGCCACATGATTCCTATTAAAATTAATGGGAGTCACAACTCCTATTAAATTAATGAGAGTTGCATGGCTAAATCTCTGTTTGCTTCATGGCAAATGTACCCATATCATCTTAATTCACAAAATATGTAAATTAGAATTCATCCAAACAGTGTATTGGTATATATTTTGAAAAGATTATATTCGTTTTAAAAGGAAGACTCAGGTATTGCTCCTTATGAAAAAAATATTGCTGCCCTTTTCAAGTAGCTTATTGTATTCTACTTCCAGAATGTATTTGTAAAGGAACATTCTTCAGCTCCCTTCTTCTTTTATAAAAGGCTATGCAATTCCATAAAAAGGTGGAATTTGATACCATAATAGACCTTGCTAAGGGTGATTATTAGATGAAAAACACAAAATAAGAATGGAAAAGAATAATATCACAAGCAAATAAAGTTATGCCACTCAATGATATCTTTTTATTTACTGGCAATTTTGGATTCATTAGGCAAATAGCATGAATTAACCTTTTATTTAGAATTTTTTTTAGAAAACGTTAACCTTTTAAAGACAGATATATGGGAAGGGATGGGAAGGCTGGGAATGGAGAGAGGTGAGAATTGTCTACTAACGATGAAAAGACTGCCATAGCTCCTGGTTAGCCTGAAAAAAGGGAGAAGGAAAATAGTTTGTGGCAGGTGAGAGAAGAGCCCATCTGGATCTTGAAAGCTGGGAAGGGGATATTTTAACTATTATTCTTGCTAACTAGTCCCTAAATGAAGTTGAATCAGTACATTTAAGGAGTGTGAGTGCTGCCAGCATTCTTAAACATTTAGTACCCTGGACAAACCCTATCCTAGTTAAAAGCTTTGGTTATCCACAACATTTCTCGCTATAGGTTATTTCTGAAAATGAGAATGAAGATTAAATTGAATTCAGAAATGTCTGCTAATAAAAAAAGAGTTAATTTGAAACTGTTAACTCATGTTTCTTTAGTATGCAAAGTAGGTCATCTTTTGTAAATGCAGATGTTTTTTCCTGACCCACTCAGTGAAATAAGTATTTTACCCTCCTTCCCTCTCCCCTGTGTGCCTCCTCCTTTCCCCATAGTTTTAATAGGTTTGTAGAAACAGTTATATAGAAGTGGAGAATATGAACCAGAGGACTTGAATTGAAATTCTGACCCTGCCACTTAAAATCTGTTTGACTAGGGGGATCATTTACTGTTTCCATACTGGTTTCCTTATTTATAAAATGGATCGATTAAGACTTGCTCTGCCCACCTCAATGTTTAGGAAGAAAACATTTTGTAAAACAGAAAGTATTTTATAATGTCAGCTATGATGAAATGATGATGATGATGATAAAAGGAAATATCTACATTTATAGAATAGAAAAGTTCCCTATAAGTGTCAGAGATCAACAAACAAAAGCTAATTTAAAAGACCTGAGTTCAGTTGTATACTGTTCATAATTTGATATTGTCTTTACCCATATACTCCCTATTTTAAAAAATGAATTTCTAAAACTGAAGAACTGATTTCCTGATGATGCCTTTTGTCTACTGGTATCAATTTTAAACTATTGGTTTGTGACATGGTGTATATATATAAACACACACAAACAAAACATTTGTTACTGAGATTCTTGCATAATATCCAAATTCTGGAGAAATTAGTATTTTATTTTGATTGAGTTTAGTTATTAATGAAGTTTCCCCATACAAATCATAATCATTATTTAACTGTACAAAAGTAGTTAATAGTGCCTTATTTTACTGAACCCTAATATAATTATATTAATTTCTCATTAACTTTTTGAGATTAAATACTGTCACAATATTATAAAGAAGTGAGATCTTTTAAAAATACTTTTTTTGGTGATATCTAGACTTAATTTTTTTTTTTAGGGAGGGTGGCAATGATAAACTAGTTCCAATGTTTTGCATAGCTATGTCTTATTGGTAGAACAAGATTGACCCGAAGAACTAGTTTTTCCTGACATATTTTGGAAAGGTTTCATCCCCAAATATATGCTTACTGTCATAATGTATCATCTATATGTTCCTTTCCTGCCCTCTCATTGCTCCTCCTCTTCACTTCATCTGAATGATTGGGGACATAAACTTATAGCTAGATTCATTAGACATCTCTATCGTTCTAGATAATTTTCTTGATATACTTGTGATACTTCCAATTCTGCTCTTAAAGTCTTTTGTCAAGTAGCAGAAAGGAGCCTGGGACACACAATACCTGACCTTGGAATCTCTTAGGATTGATGCCAAAGATTGCTTAAAAAGACCCAGCCAAGAGTAGCCATAACAAGGCCACAGGAAACAGAGATCGAGTGTCCTAACTTGAAACATTAGTGCTGCCATTCATGTTCCCTCCATATTTGTGTGGGATTTGACTTTTGGGTCCCCAAGAGTCACACTTAAAAACTTATTCATGTTTGCCTAATCACTTTCTTTTTTGAAACAAATTTAAGAGTAGAGATCATGTACCCTTACCATTTTAAAGATCTTTATCAAGTCATCAGTGGAAGGATAGATTTTTAGGGATCATGGAGTGAATTCATATTCATATTGAATGAAAAATATTTTGGCAAATATTTCAGCATATGTAGCTTTTCTTTCATTACGTTTATTTTGTGTGATGCATTTGAAACATTTTTCTGTGAAGGGATCCACAGACTTTATGTTACTGTCAAATGAATCCATGATATAAAAGAGGTTTAAGAACTCCTGGCTTAGATGTTAGTATACGCATCATTTCTTTTCTATTCTTCCCCCTTTAAAAGCTGAGTTTTGAGCTCTTTTATCCAATATGAAATAATTGTTAGTTTTATTCATTCTTTTGTGTAACCTTTATCCACCGGTAAACATTTTCAAACTTGAAGAATTAAGCACATTTCTTCTAAAGGCAGGATTGACATTTTCAATATTATGTTGTTATTTGGAAATATTACACCTGCTCCTAGGTTGTCATTTCTTTTCTTTAGTGTAACAAATTGTATCAGGTTTGGCACAAAATAAGTTTTCTGTGTATGATTCTGAAAGCAAATGATCTTGAAATCTCTGTTAGTTTGTAACAAATAGAAGCTGGCAGAGGGCTGCACTTATAGAGGAGTGCAAGGCAATCACACAGTGGTGATTGGTAATATCTCGACATCTGTCTGGAAAGAAAAAAGGAAACTTGAACTGACTCCACTAACTTTCTAAAATGGATGGGTCTAAAGTTTTGTGTGTTTGCACTCTTAGTAATCCCAATCTCCCTTTTGTAGGAAGGGAGAACTTGAAATGTATAAATAGCTAATTCACTGAATCCATCCTTTTTTCATCAAATAGTCAGATCGAATCTTGCCAAATGGCATTAAAATCAGCCTGCCATTGAAAGATAACTACTTTGAGCTGAACAAATGCCTTTGACAAGCTCCATTTCTGTTTTGTCTTTTTCTTTTTTCTTTATTTTTTTTAGTGGTACTCTACCCTATGATGGCTTCTCGTTCTTCTTGGGACCCTAAGAATAATTGCCCCTTCCTTTTCCCAGACAAGTAATTGGCACCCCAGTGATCAGAGCAGAGGCCAATTTTTGTCCTGTAACTGTTTACTAATCATTTTAGGCATGGTGAAAAAACTAAGTGACTATGAATTCTTCTAGTACAGACTCAATGCTTAGCTCACAAATTTGGCAAGGTTAAACTAATCCTTACCTGAGTCATGCTATAATGTAATTTGCTTCTTTCCCTATTTTCACAAATGGAAGTAAAGGGAGTGTCATTTATACCTAAATAGATTGGAATGTGTATGAAAGTAGCAATACTGTTATATTTTTAATTCCACATCTCCTTGGCCATGGTTTTCACGACCAATTGATTTTTCTTTTCTCTTTTGTGAGGAGTATATATCCTACATCGTCTGTACTTTTATGCAGGCATTAGTCATTTTTATCTATCCTGAAAGAGACCTGAAACACAAAGGAACAAAAATTGGTGCTGGTGAAGGCAGTTGTGTTTTTAGGGCCAAATGAGGTTCTGATTGATTTGATTAGCCCGACAGCCCCTTGGGAACATTTAGATCAATGGTTTAGAGCTCTGGATTGTCAGAAAGCAGAACTTTCCAGGAGGAAAGAGGATGGAACAATGGTCACACTGTATCTGGAGCCATGGAGGGATTAAATCCAAAAAGGGCTGAGATTCATGTTGGGGCCCTCCTCCTCTTTCATTGCCTCTTTCATTTTTGTACCACTCGTTTTAGGTTTTGTTCTCTGCAGTCTCCTTCTGGCCTTCGTCTTTCCCCGAGAGAGGCAAAAATTGGCACCATGAAGTGGATATGCTCAGTATTCAAAGCAGATTGTGATTTTGACACTGGTTTCAAGCTCAAGAAATATTTGTATTGATTAGTATATTTCCCTCCACTAAAATAGTCTCTGAAAAGCTTAGTCTGGACAAATTGGTTTGGCTCTCAAGATATGGATGCTGCCCATGATTTTTTGACACTTTTTGGTGAAAGTTATGTCATTTAATTAAGTAAATGGCAGATTCTATTAAAGGTCCTTAGAGATCATAGATATGAATCTGTAAGCATTATTAGACATTGTCTAAGCCAATCCTCTCCTTTTATAGAAGAGGAAACTGAGACCCAGAGAGGTCAAGTGACTTGCCAAAGTTCCCTCAGGAAATAATTGCCAAAACCAGATCCTCTGTCTTTAATTACAGTGCTCTTTTCACAGACAATGTTCTGTCCTTTAAGAACAGGTATGTCAAATAGATGAGCTATGACCTTTTCTTGCCTGGGACTAGGCTCTCATCTCACTTTTATAGGTATCCCCAATATTTAACATGGTGGCTGGTATATATATAGTAAAATACTTAATATTTGCTTTATCTAACATCATTCTATCTGTCCATCTGTTTAGCTATGTATATATATATATATATATATATTTTTTTTTTTTTTTTAATAATAAACCCTTACCTTCTGCCTTTGGTTCTAAGGCAGAGGAATGGTAAGGGCTAGGCAATGGGGGTGAAGTGACTTGCCCAGGGTCACATGTTTAGCTATATCTTAAAAAATCTTTCCCAATTTTTGTTAAATTTATACATGTGCATATATAGATCTGTATTTATGTCAAATTTATTTATATTTCCACATATCTCTAACCTTCTTATGGCTGAGTCTAAATCCACTGCTTATCTAGCAACCATTTCCGATCATTTCTGTAGTCAATTGTACACATTGGCCTTCTTTCCTTTGTGTTTTAAATGACTATTCTCTCTTCTAAAGCTGTATAGATCATTACTTCTGATCACGTTTCTTTTCCTTTTATTCTAGGTGTTTCCCCATTTTTCTAAAGATTTCAAAAGAAAAAGTTTACTACAGCCCAGTAGTATATTTGTAATGTGTTGTTTGGGAAACTGAATTTTTTTTGTGGCTATTTAAAAGTGATTGTGCATTATACTTATTTCAAGATGAATATGTTTATAAGAAACAGAAAAAAGTGCCATTTATACGTCCGTATTATTTAATATTCATCTCTCGTCCAACATGAATGATAGACTAGAGGACAGACTGGTGATTTGTGATGTGGAATTTTAGAGCGTACAAAACATCACTTAAAGTAGATACGGCTAAAGACCTGCTTTATTAGCATAATATGTCATCTGGTACTTTTCAGCTTTGTAATGCTACACATAAGCAAAGGCTTTTATTGTTTCTTTTTAGGAGTGGAAGTTACTTATTTTATTCTTAAATTAGGTTATAGCTAGATCACAGATAGGAGCCATAGAAATCATCTAGTTCAATTCCTATCATTTTTTCAGGTAAGGAAACTGAGTGACTTGCCAAATGATTATGCTGATTGTAAATCTGATGCTCTTGCCAGTATATTTCAGCATAAATTTATTTCATTTCAGTCAGTCAACAAGCTCTTACTCTATTTCAGATATTGGACATTCAAAGACCAAAAAAAATCTTTCTCCCAGCAGCTTTCATTCATTTTAAGGAAACTGCAGTACACAAAGTGTGTACACACACACACACACACACACACACACACACACATACACACACACACACACACACACACACACACACGATTTATTCAGTGAAATTCATCAAGCTTTTTTTAAATGTTTACTATGTGGAATGCATTGAGGTAGACTTTTAAGAACTAAGAGATGAAAAATGACATAATCTCTGTTCTCAAGAAGCTTGTCATTTGTTAGGGGTTAGGGAAAGGAATCTGACCCCAAACAAATAGAACATTTTATGGTGGAAAGGGGTAAGGGCAAAGGAGAGATCCAGAAAGCTGGAGGAGATACCACTGGAGGAATCAGAAAAGGCTTCTTGGATCATTTTCATAATACTTGTAGTTCTTAGTGAATTATTGAATACAATCCTTCTCAAGTATGAATATGTATGAGTTTGATCCTATCCAAATCCTAGTAAAGTTAATGTAGCTCACTAGCTCTTTAAAGGAAAAAAAATTAAATATCCTCTCATCTTCTCTCTCTCTCTCTCTTTCTCTCTCTCTCCCCATCTCCAACCCCCCCCCTTTTCCCTTTCTCCCTCCCTGTTTCCCTCTCTTCCTCTTTCTTCCTCTTTTTCTCTCCCCTTCCTCTCTGTCTCTTTCTCTCTCTCTCTCTCCCTCTCTCTCTGTCTCTGGCTTTCTGTCTGTCTGTCTTTCTCCCCAGAGAATAGATTTATTTAACTTAGGTCTTTAATTAAAATATACATATATACCCCACTCCAACCTCATGAATCTCTGTGTATATGTTACCACACACATCATATACTTTGAGGTGTATGTATATATTATTAAAATATGCCCATAATACTACATATTGATATCACATACTTTTGCAGATGTATATTTATATATATTATCACACATTTGCAATAATACTATGTATTATAGACAATCTAATTTGAGTGTACATAGTATTATAAATGTGCATAATACTATATATTAAAGAAATCACATGCTAGAGATATATTATACAGACGTGTAATATATACTGTATTAAAGGTAGTGTATATTTGTTTAATTTTAAAAGTATGTTTAAAAATGTAGACTAGATCAAAGTAATTCACGGTTTCAGCAAAATTATTCACTATAAACATTATTTAGCATAATATACACTTGACAACCTGAGAAAATGTCTATTAGTGTGTTCATTTTAGATTCCTATTATTAAATTATGTTCAGCAGAATTTCAGGTTGAACCTACTTTTATAATGGGAACCTCATTTGTATTTTAAAATAATCCTATGTTATTAGAGGGGCAGACTTAGTGTACCTCTGACCTACATATGATCTACACCTAGAGACACAAAGCACACAGAACCTTTAAACATGCTTTAAAAACACACATAATCTTTGTACAAAAAACAAACACATGAACCAAAATCCTGCCTCCCACTTAATTCCCTCCCTTACTCTCAGCTGCCTCCTACTCTCTCTAGGTTCTTTTTCTGTTGGAAGTTTTAAAGAATTTGTTCTGTAAAATCTAGTAACAGTTAGATTCCAGTTTTGCACATTACTTTAACCCTTTTGTTTATTTGCCACAAGAAGGTTTTCTAATCCTTTGCTTTGTTTTAGAATTTAAGCAAATGGAGACACTCCCAGTGGAAGCTTTCAGAAGGTCTCTTTATTTATTTATTTATTTTTTTGCATTAATGGAATAGTTGCTGTGATCCTAGTCTTATTTACCATAAAGCTAGTCATTGAGAGCAGTCATTCCATTCTCTCAACAGTATTGTTAATTGACTGATAGAAAAGATAACAAAAATCCCCCCAAAACCCTTTAGTGACAAAAGAGGGGGATCGAGGTGTGACTCAAAAACCAAGCTCTTGGTGAGTTTTTGCCTCTTGCTCCCCTTTCTGTTTGGAGTACAAACTACTAAACAGTGAGAGGAGAACAAAGTGCATTAAAAAGCATTCAGAAATGTTAAGCAACAATAAAACCCGTAACCATTTAAATGACAGCAGCTGACTATTTGAATTAACTTTGTGTTTGGCTTAATTTGGGGTCCTAATTATTCCTAACTTACGTGAGTAGATTTCAATTATAGTATACTGCAGGGATTTGTAGCTAAGGCAACTAAAGGAATCATTTTACATAAAGTACTTTTGTTCAACTGATTAGGCAAGTTAAAATGGAATGATAGAAAATTGAAACTCTTCCCTGATAAGGTCCCCCAAATGGTTCCAGTGATATCATGAATAAGATAGTTTGCTCTTAACACACAATTTTTAATGCTTAGAGGAGATAAAATATGTGTGGATGCTTTTATTTTATTTTGTAATGTTTTGTTGATCCTTTTTTATTCTTTATTTCCTGCTCAATTGAGAGTACTCCCATTCACTATAGATCCATCTCTTGTGACAGAAAATAGGTTCAACAACTAAACAAACTCAGTGATCACATCTATAAACTACAGTCTATAACTTCTCTATAGAGAAGAGGGGGCATATTTTTCATTGCCCACCTTCCAGAGCCAAGATTGGACTTTGCATTTAACCGAATTCTGATACCTTTCAGTGTTTTTTTTTATTTAAAGTTAGTGTGTGTGTGTGTGTGTGTGTATGTAATTCTCTGGGTTCTGCTTTCTCTGCATCTGTTGATACAAGTCTTCCCATTTTCTACAAATTCATTAATTCTTAGGACACAATAAATATTTTATTACATCAATCTATCACAATTTGTTCTAACATTCACCACTAATGAGTTTCCTCCCCATTTTCCAAAGAGTCACTATTTTATTGGTTATATGTTTTGCCATTTGAACAGATGTGAGATGAAACATCATGATGATTTAAATTTGTAATTCTATCCTTTGAAATGATTTTTCACAGTGTTGGCGATAGGGTCCCTTTCAAAATTGTTCATGGTGTGGGGCTCCTCATCCATTGTGAAATGGCTCTTACTTAACCTTCTCTGTTTTTGTCAGTTTCCTTTATATCTTAGATTATCTCACTGTCATCAGATATAGGTTTTCCTCCACTTGACATTTTAGATGCTGTTAGTGGAACAAACAGAATGCTATGGGGGAGCATTATAATGTTATAAGGTGACAACTTTTTATTAAATATGATCCTCTCTTAAAAAAAAAAAAACCTTACTTATGTCCTAGTAACAACTCTTGAGACAAAAAGACACAGGGATAACTTTCACTGGTTGCAGATCACACCCATCATGCTTTTTTTCATCCCATGTAACTCTTGTGCTTATTTTTCCACGCATCCTCTATGGGGATCTAATAAATATTCTAGAGGCCCCTTTTCTTTCAAATAAAATAGCAAGTAAGCTCCTAGTATCTAAAATTTGGAGTTGGATGGGAGAGGCCTTTAGAATGTTTAGTAGATCCCCATAGAGGATGTATGGAAAAAATGAGCATAAGAATTACATGGGATGAAAAAGCATTTCAGTTGAATGTAGCTCAGGGGAGCAAATTGTGCCTCTTCCCATTATCTAAAGATTCAGGGTTTCTAATATTCAATTTTAATATAAAAATATTTATTAGGTACTGTCGATGTGGAAATCAAGAAACTAACATAGCTAGCATGTTATAGTGAAGTAGAGTGTGATTAAGATTACATATTATAGATGGGTCCTAGCTTTGTGTTATTGAAAAGATTTTGTACAATGGGAAATCCTTACCCTGATAAAATTTCACTTTGGCCAACAAACAAACAAACAACAACAACAACAACAAAAACCTATTCCTTTTCCCCTTAACTCCCCACAAGATGCAAGTAACTTTTTCGGGGCATTGAGATTACAAATAATGACCCTGCTTTCAAGTTCCATACAATTTTATATACCTGGCATATAATAATTACTTAATAAATACTTTTTGATTAATTGATTGGTAGATTACAGATGGTAGGACCAAGTAGTGGTTTCTATATTTTTGAAATGAAAGAAACTTTTATCAACTGAATTTAAAAAATAAAAAGCCCAATGTATAATTAATTTTATATACTCCATACTTTTCAAATTGTGCTTTTATTCATGAACAGTTTCAGGAAAAAAGGCTAAGCATTGAGAACTATTTATTTTTTATTTTAACTTAATTATTTACCAGATAGGAACTTTGTTCTGTTTCCTTAGCAAAGGCGTTTTATTTATTTTCCTCAAAAAGTATTGGCAATGACCAGATTTAGTGATTGGAAGCTGTAGTAGGTGGAAAAAGTGTGGCTAGAGATGTGTATCTATATAGCATTTTCCATAAAATCAGATCCAAGTGGTGTGTGCCCTACCCGACCCATTCTTGCTTAATAGCAAATTGATTCAGTGTTTCATAATGGGTCCATCTTCATTTTGTGTTTTCTATGCATGTTTCTTCAGTATTTAACAAGTTATAAGAAGCTGCAACTCTGGGAATATTGGACCATTTAACTATACCTAAAAACTGTTACAATTTTGCTGGTTAGAAGTATCTTGAAAAGATCACAGGGATCCTATGATCCTAGGAATTATTGATTTTGTGTAAATTCTTGAAGCAAAAATCTAAGAATACATGTATTTGCTTTTAGATTGTACACTAATGACAGTAATGCAATTGAGTCATCAGAAACCAGATATGATGTGCTTGGTCTCACTTGTCTTCAAAATGATCTGAGCTGTTTAACCAACATCAGTTTTGAGGAAGCATCATTAAAAACATTGTTCATCACAAAATAGTGTTTCTTCTTGTTTTCCAGAATTAACTTCTGCACACTAGTGTTCAAATCTTTTCTAGACATTTCCGGAATCCTTTTCAATAAGTAATATACCAATCTTGTCTTTAAACATTCTAGGTTCTCCCTTTCTTAGAGAAAACTTTGCTCCTTCGAGCTATCAGTATAGTATTTCTTTAACTGTCCCTGTTTCATTAATCACTAGAAATGTTGTTTCTGCTCAAATTACTCTACTGAAACTTTTTTTTTCTTGAATATCACCAATGCTAGCCATCCTGTTTGCCAAAATTCATGAACATTTATTAGTTCTATTCTTTATTTTTTACTTCTTATAACAGGATGGAGTGTTAGCCACTCCTTATTCTTAAAAGTGCCCCCTACACCAAAAATTTTAGTGTATCCTAAAAACTAAAGGATAATTTCAGAATCTTGGCAAAACTATCCTTTGGAGTTTTCTCTTGGGAGGCTGGAGGAGAGGCATAAAATCTCTGGTTTTAAAGCAGGCCAAAAAAAAGGAGAATTTAAAAGCACTTATCTAATCTCAACTAGCCAACATTACAATGGATTCTTCCTTAGGAGGAATATGAAGATATGCATTTTGATTAGTTCTTAATGATTCCATCCACAGTTTGAAAATGAATGATAGTTGATGTTTGCTATGTAGAAATTGATGACTGTGCAAGTAAGGTCTGATAAAAATAAATTCCAGCTGTGATAAAGGTTATAGTAGAAATTAAGCTAAAGAAATAACAACTATTGGAACATTATTTTGTAACGTTCATTAATTTTGAAGGAAAAATGACTGAAAATAGAAATCTGTCTCTGATTACTAAGTTACCTTCTTATTTTATTGAGACATTTAATGAACTATCTCATTAAGTTTTGGCAAATTAAAATTTTCCCTTTATCTTACAGAACTTTGTGATTTCTCACTGATGAGAACTAATGACTAATGAAAATTTAAAATGAAAGTTGATTAATGAGTACTAAGCTAGTTTGTATTTTATTTTATTTTTTTAAATACAGCAACAAATTTATTGCTTGAACTATGGCTTCTGCTTAAAAAAAACTGTTTATATCACATTATATTAATTTGAGGGAATAGTAGTTGAGTTTCCACCATAGTTTTGTAACTAGTTCCTGAAGCATTTGTAAATAGGAAAATTATCGAAAAGTAGAAGGTAACATTTTAATTCTTTTCAATTAAAATGTTCACCAAACCTTTTACAAGTTTAATTTTTTACAAGAATTCCCATTGTTATGATTATAAACGTTGTGCTGTGGAATTCTTTCCATTTTCACAATAAAAAGTGATTAGGAGCATATCACATGTTCTAAAGATATATTTAAAATATCATATGCATGAAAGTAAAAACAGTAGATGATAGAAAACCAACTCTGGTTTATCATTAAACTAGATTCTCACAGTTTTGTGTCAGAATGTTGCCTGGTTAAAGCATGAGGATATATTGAATTTTAAATCCATCAGAAATTATGCACTCATCGATCTTGTCCTTCAAATGAATGATAAGCGATATGTACCTATTTCATTGATAATACCATTACTTAGCTAAATATTCTTTTAAAAAGTCTTCATTTGAAATTTCCTTCAGTCAGTTTATGATCTTGAGAAACAGAACCTCAGAGCTTTCAGGAAACTCTAAGACCTTCTTGTTAAGTCCTTACTTAAACAACACTTGCCCTCTCTAGCATATCTGAGCATTATCATCCAGTCTTCACTTTAAGGATCCACTTTGAAAGAACTCACCACCTCATAAGAAAGTCCAGGCCACATTTGGATAGCTTTGGTTGTTAGGGAGTTTTTTTCACCTTAAGCTTGGAATTTGCCTTTCTGCAGCTTCCTCCCAATTTTCTTGGGGCTCTTCTCTGGGTCCTGAGCCTTCGTTAATATCATTAATATTGTCAATATCGATGTCTTTTGTTTATGTATCTTTTAGAGAGGAAGTAGGGGACCAGAATTCTGATTTCATTGCTATAGAGAATTCCTTGTGATGAATGAAACTCCTTCTACCAGTACAAATTGACAATGGATTTTGCAATTGGTCCTAAAGAGCCTCCTGAGGCATTGAGAGGTTTATAAGCAATAATAATAATAGCTAACATTTATGGAATATTCACTATGTGCCAGGCACTGTGCTAAGTGCTTTAGAGTTTTGATTTCATTTGATCTAATCAGTAGCCTTGGGAAAGTAGGTGCTGTTGTCATCCCCATTTTACAGATGAGTTGAGTGATTTGCCTGTGGTCACTCAGCTGGAGTACTATTATTAGTTTATTAGTTTACATTTCTTGATTCCAGTTGCTTCCTCTATTGCTTTTTATGTCAGAGCTCTTAAAAAAGCCAGACCAAACCAAAATTAGGTTCTCGTTCTCTCTCTCTCTCTCTCTCTCTCTCTCTCTCTCTCTCTCTCTCTCTCTCTCTCTCTCTCTCTCTCTCTCTCTCTCTCATTTTTATTTGTGTTAAATTCTTCTGTTGATTGTCCTCACCTTTTCTCTCTCCCCTAAACTTTTACTAACATAAGTATCTGGCACTGTTTACAACATTTTTTGATCAGTGAAAGCCTTATTAAAAATAAGAACAGGGTAGGCAGGTAGCTCAGTTAGACAGAGACCCAGGCTGGAGACAGGCAGTCCTGAGCTGAAATGTGATCTCAGATACTTGCTAGCTGTATTGGTCCTGGGCAAGTCACTTAACCCCAACTGCCTAGCTTTTCTTGCTCTTCTACTTTGGAATTAATATTTAATATTGATTCTAAGATAGAAAGTAAGGGTTAAAAAAGTACAACGTAAAGTCTATATCAGATTGCTTACTGTCTAGGGCATGGAGAGGTATATGGGAAGAATTAAGGGAGAAAGAGAATGTAGAACTCAATTAAAAAAAGAATGTTTTTTAAAAAGGAAATTAGTGTATGACTTCCTATTGTGACTTTTGAAGAGAATAATCTTTATTTTTCTGACTGATTTTCTGGCATATTGGTTTAAACACAAATCTAATTATTACATTATAGTTACATGGGCTCTTTAAAAAGTAAAGGAAATGATCTGAGAGTGAATAAAGTAGTTTTAATTTGTAATCAAGCCTTCTTAATAGTATGTCGTCTAAAATTAATTTTATATTTTTTCAGAGTATAATTACTTGAAAATGCATTGGGTAGAAGAAATTAAAAAAAACATAAAAACTCTTCTTCCCCCTTTTTTGTTTAATATTTTCTGATATTCTGATTTTCCAGAAAATCACAGAATATGTATTTCATTCTTACTCTTTTTGACATTTTAGGAGGGAAATGTATATTTAGCTGAAAAATCCATTTTAATAATATTGGGAACTTATTCATACTGTAAAATAAGAAAAAATAGAATTATAACAAATCCTGCTTCATTAAATTATTTTCCTTGCTATGCAAAATGTTTAAGAAATCATATCTGTACTTAATCTGTTCAGGGATTTGATGTTTTAAATTTCCCCAGTGAAAGTTTAATTTGTTTATTTGGGGGGGGGTTAGAAGAAAGGAAATGCACAACCAACAGTTGTCCTCAGAGTGAAGAAGGTAGCCGCAGCTGGTCCAAGGGAGAGGGTCTGTTGGCTATGTTGAAAACTCGTGTCAGCATTTCAGCATGGCATTCTTTTGGGGTATCTGTGTTATCACTGAATATGAAACTGTTTCAAATTGACAGGCAGACAGAATGTTGTGCTGAATGTGTAAATTGGAATTATCACATCTAGCAGCTCCCCTTACCAGGTGCCAGCTTGGTACGCACTAATGTCGAGAGAGTGCCAGGAATAGTTTTATTTGCTAATTATCCCTTATCTCTTCCAGTATATAGTTTTTAAGTAAACAGCTTGCCCAGGTGTTTTCAGGAATGCCTTAGCAGGACAGTGTAAGACTGCAGGTGCTCCTGTGGCGTTAGGATGCCGGTACAGATCATTGGAGATGCCGACATCCATCTGTGTGAAAAATGTTATTGCATCCAAGGGTTTGACTCCCCAATGTACAGAGAACAATCCTGTCAGTATTTTTCAGTCTCTGAAATACTTAGGAGGGCAAAAAAGTGAAGGAAATTGCTATTCAAACCATAGGGATGGTGTGGGATCTGTGTGGGTGTGTTTTAAAGAAAACAACCTGATGATTCCCAACATAAACGAGTAAACAACAGATCCCTCTCCATTCCCAAATAACAAGAAAATGCTAACCCAAATAGGAAAGGAAGGGATTGACAGCATTTTTTCTCTCCCTTTTGTTTCATCATTTTGGAAGCAGTTGTAGAATTTCATTGTTCTGCTTTTGTGAAGAATTTCTCTTCCTGCAGTTCTTGACTTAAACATACTCTGGGGTGACAGTTAATTACTAACCCAATAGAAGAACATATTTTAAAACCCTTTAAGAATTTTTTACCACAATCTGTTCCTAAACAGGGCTAGAAATGATTTGTGCTTGAAACTCAGACCATTCAGAAAGAGTTTCTCTTTTCTTAAAATCTAAGGATCCACATCACCAGAATGTCCTTTTGTAACCCCAGGAATTGGGGCTTCCTTGACTGCCCCCAGTGTTTTCTTTGGCTTTGTTTATTTACAGGCTTTTTGGTCTAATCTATGGGCAATGCATTTTCATACCATCTTTCTCTTAAGTAAAAGTATGCTTTTTCATCAGGCTTGCCACTGTCTGTTATTCTTTTCATTTTTGAAGGGAATAGGGGGGTGGGAGGTGGGGGTGCTATCTGGTAATGCAGCCTCAAAGACTGTGGAAGCTATGAAGCTTCCCATCAGCCATATGGCCTTAATTGGACTTTGAAAATAATTGTACCATTTCACTGCCTGCTATGTTTCTCTCAACAAAATGCTGCTAAAAATTCCACAGGAGTTATCGTGTCAGCTTTGATTTAGGGGTTAGGAAATATTGTTATTCGTATTGATTGGTTGGATCTCTGGGTCTTTTCACTGAAATGCCCTGCAGTGAGATTATTCTTATGCCTAGAACTGACTTTCTTATGTGCTAAGGAAAAGATAAATAAATACCATAACTGGAAGCCTAGACATTGACTAACTTATGGGATGGCCAGACTAAATTAGACAAAAATCTGAAGTTGAGATTTTTTTTAAAGAAGTATGGTTTTAGGTCCTTTAATCTAAACAGTGCCAAGTGAAAGTTGTTAAGTCCTTTTGGGATTTGTTAAAATGATTAAATACTCATATAGACTAAGGTTTCAAAAGGATTTCTGTACATTATTTTATTAGCTCATTTTAGACATCATTATGAAGTACTCAGGGAGAAACCCAGTGGTGCCCAAAGAAAAGGACTAGATTGAGTTGGGGAGATAGGTTCCAATCTTGGCTTTGCCATTTATTAATTCTGGGATTTGGGCAAGCCACTGACTTGTGATACTTAGTTTCCTCATGTGTAAAATGAGCATCTTGTTTGCCCCTACTACTTGTAGGGCTGTGAAGCTCTGGTGGCATTAGTGGCACAGGTAGAATTAGACCACAAAATAAGAATGATGAGCACATTATTTGTTTGTGTAGGAGTGTTCACAACATCTGTAAAAACAGTATTTTCACTTGAAAACAAAATAGTTTTTTGACCATGGAATCGGTTAATGAATTGTGATAAATGTGAATGTGTTATAATGTTACTGCTCTGAAGAAATGGCAATTGTGAAGAATATAGAGAAGCTGGGGATGATTTTTTTTTATGAACTGGTGGAGAGTGGAGTAACTAGAACAAGGAAAGCAATATAATATACAGAGTGACAACCTAGAAATGTTACCTATTGTTATTACAACAATGTTAATGGAAATGAGAAAAAAAATTTCAACATTGAACACTACTACATGATTTTGATGACCTTGTTTAGTCTCAAAGATGAGGTTAAATGTATCTCCTTTCTTTCTTTCTAGAAGTGAGAGAATATGAATTTGTAGAACATTGTATATTCAGTCATATTTGATTAATTTTTAGTTGTCTCTGTACTCTTATTTGTGTTCTTAGGAAACCTCTCATTCCAGGCTTAGAGCAGTTTTATATTAAAGTCTCTGAATTATTGCTGATTCCAAGTTGGATTAGGTTTTTAAAATATTTTATTACTATTTAGGAGAAAAATTGACTTTTTTTCCTATCAGTTTACCACTTTATTGACCTCTATGCTTCTTTTGGGATGATGAGGGCAGTCCACAGAGTTTTACTATGTTTTGAAGCACTTCTAAGAATTCAGTCAGAAAGGAGGGAGGGAGGGAGAGAGAGAGAGAGAGAGAGAGAGAGAGAGAGAGAGAGAGAGAGAGAGAGAGAGAGAGAGAGAGAGAGAGAGAGAGAGTGAGTTTGTGAATCTGCTCAGTTAGATATATATAGTCTGTTTTGAAAAATGGTAAAATGTAGCCATTTCTCCACAGGATACCAAACAGCTGGTTTGACATTTACCAAAAGCATTGACCAGATATTTTGGCATTGTGTAGGTGTTTTATCAGAAAAGCATTAATCAGAGCTCTATTACTTCTACCTGTGTGCAACCTTTGTCTTATCCCATCTCTTTCTGGTTTCTGCAGTTCAATTTCTATTGACAGCCAGTGTTCAGAGAATAAGTAGTCCTCATGATATTATGCCACAAAAATGGAGATAAATTACTGTTCCCACATCTTTAATCTCTTATGGATTCAAACTACTGTGCTTTCTGACATCTCATCCTATCATGAGGTTGGTGGTACAGTGGGCTACTATGTACTAATAATGTGACCCCCCATGTAGCATTTCTTATTTCTTTCTTATTAAACTGAAACAGGGGCCTTTCACACATATTGCTGTCAACGGAATCCTACTTTGCTATTATGAGGAGCCATGGGTGGATGTCACAGAAGAGGCAGGTTTCAACTTGATGTTAAGAAAAACTTCCTAACAATTAAGCTATCCAAAAATAAAATAAGCTGCTTAGGATGAGTAGGATAATAATGATTGCTAGCATTTATATAGTACTTCAAGTTTTGCAAAGTATCACATTTGATCCTTATACCAACTCTACGAGGTATTATTATCCCCATTTTATTTTTTTTTAATTATCATCCCCATTTTATAGATAGTGGCTAGGAGTGGTTAAATGATTAAATAGCCCATAAATTGCTGAGGCAAGATTTGAACCCATCTTCCTTACTCCAAGATCATTCTTATCCTTTGTGCTACCTAGAGGATTTTTCACATAGCTGATTTATTTTCATTTTAGTAGAGGTTTTCAAGCAAAAGCGAAATCAAGGAATATGCAGAAGAGCATTATTGTTCTGGGAGGAGTCACATTGAAAGCTCTCTGAGGTTTCTTTCAGACCCTGAAGTTTTTTTTTTTTTCTGGTGGTCATTGAAATTTACTTTGAAATGACTATGAAAGGAAAGACAATTTGAAAAGAATATAAAGAATTAAGAAATTGTTGTTTTTATTCATCCATGTCCCACTCTCTGGGACCTTATGTAGTGTTTTTGTTTGTTTGTTTGTTTTTTGGCAAAGATATTGGAGTGATTTTCCATTTCTTTCTCTGGTGCATTTTGGAAGCTAAGGCAAATGGGGTTAAGTGACTTGCCCAGGGTCAAACAGCTAGTAAGTTAAGTGTCTGAGGCCAGATTTGAACTCAGGAAGATGATGAGTCTTCCTGGCTCCAAGTCCTCCACTTTGTATCCACTGTGCCACCTCCATGCTCTGGGAAGTAGAGAATCCCCCAAATCTGTTCTTGAAGAGATTGCCTCCAAAAAATAAACATCACAACCATTGGAATTTAAGAGACACCTTAGCTGAAATGCACAATGTTTTAGATAATTTGGAATTCTGTACTAGAGATTAGGCAGAAGGGAAGGTAAAAGTCAGGAGGAAGGACATTAGCATTCTGAACTGTTTGAAATTCAGCTGGATCACTCTAGAAACCAGGATGCTAAATGGATCAGGAGACACAGGAACAGAAATCTAGTCTTTATAAATATGTGGAGAAGTTATCATGGACTAACTCCACTTGAATGATGTGGAAGCAACTTGAGAAATGTTCTCATGTTTCCTTTTTTTTCTCACACTTCAGTGCAATGGAGTTATTTTGGGTTTTTAATGTTTTCATATTGTCTTTAGTTATATTTTACTTGAGGCCTTATTCTGTCCCGTGGCTCAGTGATTATAGGCAAATATGCATATTGTCATATAATTTTGCATGTTGGGAATGTTAAATGAATAAAGAGAGCAATGTTTTGATATATAGGGCTTTATGGAAGTAATTGTTCAGATTTTATTTCTATAGGTAATTATGTTCTCATTCAGATCTTTTCGGTAATTAATTTTTTTAAAAAGGGCTGAGAAAACAAAGATTCATATCAGTAAAAGACAGGAATAAGGGTAGCCTAGAAGCAAAAAGAAAACATAGTCAATTAGTTGTGCAATTAAAAAAAAAACCAGTCACTAGAACTTTAGAAATATTTTCTGTTTCTATTTTAATCTAATTATATATACTTTCCTAGCCATTTCAGTGAGTATATTTTGTGTGTTTTGCTCAGATGTCAAAGTCATTCTTCCTTCTTTGGTATGAATTATAGTTGGAAATAACTGATGGTGTAAGGTGCCTTCACTCTAGTGTTGTTTTTGATTCCGGTGTCTATATTTTAGTGCTCCTCCCACCCCCAAACCCTTACCTTCTGTCTTAGTATCAGTTTTAAGACAAAAATGGCAAGGGTTAGGTAGTTAAGGTTAGGCAAAAGTAAGTTGCCTAAGCTAACTTTTTAATCCATCCATTCATCTATCTATCTATCTATCTATCTATCTATCTATCTATCTATCTATCTATCTATTCATTTATTTATTTATTCATTCGTTTATTTAATTTTAAGGTCATAGTTGGGTTGTTCTTATGAACTAATTCTAACCAACCTGGTCCAACATGACCTGTCCCTATTTCTGTTGGCCCCTGGGATGTTGGTAGCATGGTACAGTTTTGGTCCATAGGAAGTAAAAAATCTTTTATGAGAATCTGAATGGAGAATTTCTTGTTATGTAAAGGCAGATTATTACACCAACACCACACCAAGAACCTCCCTTGTTTATCTAGTTAAATATTACTAGAAGTCATCTGTTTACCAATGCAATCTCTCCTAAGTTTCATTTACAACACTTGTGAGAAACAGATAAACACCAAGGACCACAGCATATTACATTTTTTATTATTAAAAAAACTATTCTCATTTTCTGCTTTTGTAACAACTCTTAAGATAGAGGGGTGAGAGTGGGGCAAATAGGGTTAAGTGACTTTGCCTAGTCTCACCCAGCTAGGAAGTGTCTGAGGTCAAATTTGAATCCAGGTCCTCCTGACTCTAGACCTCGCTCTCTAGTCACTGTGCCACCCTTGCTGCCCCTTTTATTGTATTTCAGATGAAATTCATGGAGGCATAAGAGTACTGTGCTGTAATGGAGTTACTGGTCACATCACCTTTGTGGGTTTCCTCATGTTCAAACTGGGTAGCTAAATGAGGTGATCACTAAGGTCTCTTCTTAAGCTTCAAGATTTTATGGAATCAGTTCAGAATTTCATTTTCTTAAACTGTCAAAATTTATTCAACACCCGATACCTGCCAAATATTATACTACATTCTGGGTATACAAAGAAAGAAAAAAATCTAATAATTCCTACTTTCAGGGACCTTGTGGTGTGTGCGATGGGGCAGAAAACTTGCAAATAGCTACGTAAAGACTTTAAATGCAAGATCAACTGGGGATGTCTAAGAGGGAAGGCATTAAGTTTAAGGGGCGCTGAAAAAGACTTCTTGCAGAAAATGTGAGTGGGTGAGATTTGAAGGAAGCCAGAGAAGCCAAGAGGCAGAGAGGAGGAGGAGAAGAAGGAGGAGAAGGAGGAGGAGGAGGAGGAAGAGGAGGAGGAGGAAGAGGAAGAAGAGAGGACAGAGAATGGGAGGACAGACAGTGAAAACACTCCATCAGGAGATGGAGAATAGTTTGGAGTATTCAAGAAATATTGTGATTTCTGTTAAAGATGGACATCCTACACTGGCCATCTTCTACCTATAATTGCCAGAATAATAGTAGGTGCTTAGTCATTGCTTAGTGATGGGCTTCCTGCTTCTAGGAGAACTTCCTGTCATCTCCCTTTGAGAGTGGACAGCATCCTAACCAACAAAGTGACACGTAGGTCTCCATGGCCTTCTCCCATGACCAGGGATGTCCTGGAAGATGGCTTAATCTATAAAGAGTTTTGGAGACTCATCCAGCCTCTCCCCTCCACATCCCCAAGACTTTTTTAACTGGCAAAGCACTAATTAAGAGGCCACCCATCAGACTATCCACCTCTCCTCACCCTGACATCCTGGGAACCCACACTCAAGAAAAGAACCCTAGGCCCCTACATTTATTAACCAAATTCTGTTAAAATGCTAGACATCCCTTGAGATGCTGGAGGACCAAGAAATGCAAAAAGCAGTAGACTAGATGGATTTTGGACTTCACAGAAATACACAGTAATTCTCCCTAACATATAGGAATTGATTCAGAGTTTTTCTGTTCTAGCGCTCTGCCTGATATGAGAATTAATACAGTAAATGAAAAATAAGTTCTCTCATAATGCTTACTTGTTATATGATTGTAGACAAGTCCATAAGCTCCCCGAACCTTAGTTTCCTTATCTATATTATGGGGATAATAACAAATGCAATGCACTAGCTGCATGGGGTTACTCAATGGCCTCGGGTTCCTTTAAGAATCAGTTAAGATTTCTGTTTTGCTAACTTAAAAAAAGAACGATGTCAATCTATGATTGTTATAATTCAGCTGTTCTTCAATTCTCAGAATAACTTTTTGTCTTTTGAGTCATATGGCTACATAATCCTGTCAAATATCTTGTAAGATGTGTAGATGGAATGCAGACTTTTATGAGAATGATCAAGTGTCCGAATCATTTTACCCATGACATTTTGTATTGCTGTTCTAATTATTTCACTGAAGTTGTTAATTCAGCTCGATAAAAGCTGCCTCTGGATTCTAGATAGAGATGTCCGAATGTCGCGGAGGCCCCCACATCTTTGATTAAAGGTGTCGCTGTGATGTGAAACCCAGACTACAAAAAACACAACTTAAATTCTTATTGATTCTGTCAGCCTCACTTCGAATATGCTCTCCTAACAAAGAAGAGCAAAAAAAACCAACAAGCACACAGGAATAAATACCACAGAAGACAGAGTTTTCTCTATTACCTCAGCAGAGAAAGACTTTTGGAATGATTTTATTTATTGTAGCTTTGGATTTTATGTAAGAATGCTTTAGCTTTACTTGTGTCTTAGATGATTTTGCTTTCAATTCAGTTCATTAGGGATGGTCTCCTCATGCTGGAATGGTTCAAGCTGTCAAGCCTCATTCTTGATGAAGATGTCAGGGAAGTCATTACGTTTACCTTGGCTCTTCTCTTTTTATTTGTTAGAGCTATAATAGAGAACAATTAGAACTAGACAGGTTTTGGCCAAGATTGAAAACTGCAAGTGTTGGAAAACATTATACAATAATACATTGGAATGTGGAATTTGTATCAGAATTGTATCAGGGACTTCAGTGCATTTTCTCTCTGTCTCTCTGTCTCTCTGTCTCTCTGTCTCTCTGTCTCTGTCTCTGTCTCTCTCTCTCTCTCTCTGTCTCTCTTTCTGTCTCTCTCTGTCTCTCTCTCTGTCTCTCTCTGTCTCTCTGTCTCTCTCTCTCAGCTCCTAGAAATATAGACTCAGAGCCAGAGACATTTAATGTTCATTTCCTTCAATAAATATGGAATGTAGTTATGTCATAATTGTATTAATCAACTCAGAACTTTAAAAATCTAGGACTCTGAGGGTGTGTGTGTGTTTGGAGAGGAGAGATCCTAGAAGCATAAATTTACAGTCAGAGACTCCTTTAATGTTCATTTCATCTAAAAACATAATGTAATGGGAAATGATGTCATGATTAGGCTAGTAACCCTAGTCTTTTGAAAACCTAGGACCCTGAGAAGTAGATGGGGAGATCCTACAAGCATAGATTTAGAACCAGAGGGACCTTTAATTTCCTAGAACCCCCTCATTTTACAGAGAGCAAAACTGAATCCCAGGGAGTATAAGCAACTTGCCACACAAAATACAGATAATAAATGATAGGATTCACAACCATGTCTGCTTGACTCCATGTCTTCTCTTACTACTGACCCACACTGGTTCCTTTACAAATTATTTGGTTGAGATCAGATTCCAGGCTTAAAAAATAGCTTCTAAATATTGTGTCATTGTTATTTGTTAGCCTGTGTTGTATAAGAAAATTCAAGATAAAATGATTTTAAAACAAAATAAAACAATACTGTTGATGTCTTATTTCCTAGGTATCTTCTCTAGCTGCTTCTGATTCACCCAGAAATATCTCCAGTGTGATTTTTCTAATTTGTTATGCATATAATAGTCCTGTAGTATATTTTTGTTGAATGGACGAATGGATGTTCTTCCAGTGGTTCCCTAGCTTCTCTTTAACTCTTCATTCAGTTCATTAATGATTGTAATGTAATCCCTCTCACCCCTTTACAAAGTACTCCTAGGCACAGACAGTCAAAATTCTTTAAATGACCTCAGATATACTTTTATAATAAAGGGAACTATAGTAACAGGCAAGGATCAGTGTAAAGCCACTTAACTTCCTCCAGCCTGAGTTTCCTCATCTTTAAAATGAAGGGGGTTGGGCTGAATGACCTCCGGGGTCCTAAGCATCATCTGTCATCCTCTTCTAGTCTTAAGAGAGTTAATGCAATCATAAGTTTCATTAAATATGTCATAATGTTCAGAACTAGGGAGGTGATAGTCCCACTGTCCTTAGCTCTGCTTAGACAATCTCTGAAGTTTTATATCCAGTTCTGAATGTCACATTTTGGGAATGACTGCTAGGTGGCTCAGTGGATAAAGTATCAAGCCTAGAGACAGAAAGTCCTGAGTTTGAATTTGGCCACAGACACTTCCTAGCAGTGTGACCCTGGGCAAGTCACTTAATCCCAGCTGCCTACCCTTACTACTTTTCTGCCTTGGAACTGTTCTTTATTAACAATTCTAAGATTGAAGACAAAGTTTAAAAAAAAAAAAAGGAATCACTGCTCAGCTGGAGATTATCCAGAGGAAGATGACCAGCATGATGAAAAAGCTCCTGTTAATGACCATATGAGGACCAGATGCAGAAAAGAGTGATGATGGACTCAGGGAAGAAGAGATTTGGGGGAAATGTGCTAGCTGTCTTCAAGTATTTAAGGAGCTATGGATATGAAATAGAGGTTATGGGCTTGTTTTTCCTTGTCCTTTTAGAGTAGAATTAAGAATATTGATTAGACATTGTGAAGAAGGAAATGTTTCCTTGACTTAAGGAAAACCTTCAAAACAGGGAGAAAGGACCTGTAAAGATTAAAGTTAATAATCAATAACTAAGCATTATATTCTAAAATGTTTATTAATAATAACTAAAGCAAAAGAACTGCCTGAACTCAGCCCAGTCCCAGGTCCAAGGGAGCATGGGAAGAGTCACAGTAAACTTAAATACCATCATGTAATCATACAAATGGAGAGATTAAAGGGAATTTTGGGAAAGGTAGCATTTTATATTTTAGGGGTTCAAGAATTTCTAACTATACAGACCTCAAAATAGAATGGGCTTCCTTCAGAGGTACAGAGAGGGCTCTTCTCCCTAGAGGACTTCCCCCCAAAAGCTGAATGTCCACTCCCTAGAGCCAGTAAAAAGGGATTATTAACTATGTGTGGGTTGGATTTACTGTTCCCTAAACTTCCAATCCAACTCCGTGATTCTGTGTAATGTGAAGATTAAAATTAATATACAATAACTGAGTATTATATTTTATAAAGTTTTATTAATAATATATTTATATTATTATATGTAACAACAATAATAATATTAATAATAATATCAGGTGCCTGAAATCAGCCATGTTGCAGGTCAAAAAGAGAGGAAGAGGGAGAAGTTACAGCTACTTAAATACAATCAGGGAAAATGCCAGGATGCAAGAAAAGCAAAAAGGATTCTAGGTAATACAGAAAAGAATTTTGGGCAATATAGTTTTTTTTTTGAGGTTCAAGAATTTCTAACTATACAGTAATAGCCATTCTCACATCTTTGCAGAATATGGAGAGTTGTGTTGGTTGTTTTGCAAAGGATTTCTCAACCCATAATCCAGAGCCATGTGATTAAACCAATAAAGTTGAGATGGGAACATACTACACAGGGTCTTAAGGACCAGTTCAAGGGACTTGACCATCTATCAACATCAGAATGTTTTTTAGTTGTAGTGACCTCTGCAGCGTCTGGCACATAGTAGGCACTTAAAATGTGTTTGTTGACTTGTTGATTAGGAAGGTTATTTTGGCAGTTTTGTGTGTAGGGATGGATTGAAGCCAGTTAAAGCTAGAAACAGTGAGAACCTTGAAGACACCCAGGTGAGAGGTGATGAGAACTGGGGTCCTGCCATTGGATGATAACCTTTGAGCTGGAAGAAGCCTTGGAAAGCATCTCGTCCTTCCTTTTATGGATAAGGAAATGGAGACTCAGAGAGATTAAGGAAATTGTCTAGTGCATGAGAACTTTAACTTGGGTCACACTTCTGCCAGTCCAGAGTATTTTTCTTACTTTGCATTGCTGTCTATATTCTGATGACTCTCAATCTAGAGTGATCGACTCACTTCCTTCCCCATCAGGGGTCATTGTCTTATGACTAGCATTTTGCCCTTCCCCATATTATGGAAATAATCCGTTCTTGACCATAGCCATTTTCAAGTTTGATGCCCATTTTTTCTTTCATTTATTTCTCAGCTCATAGGAAGTTGTCACTAAGTAAAACGAAACAAAACTCTTTCCGAGCCTCACCAGAATAGCGTTTTCTTTCTTCAACTAGCAGAAAGGTGGTTTAGTTGGAGGAATACAAGGTTTAGAGTCAGGGCGTCTGGGTGCTGAGCCTGAGTTTGCTCCGGTGCCAACTGTTTGTTACTGGCACCTAGCATGGTACCTTGCACACAGTAGGAGCTCAGTCAGATCTGGTTAAATTGAATTGCTGAATTTGGAATCAGCAGAGAGACACTGAAATATAGCGTGACTTGGGGGATCGAACGCCATCCTGTTTCCTATAGTTAGGAAGACCTGGACTCGGGGGTCCCAATTCATACATGTTGGCTTCCAACAGGCAATTTTAGGAGACTGTGTTACAGAATACAGTGCTTGGCACATAAGAGGAGCTTAATCAATGCTTGTGGATTGATTGTTTGTGCTGTGTTGATAGACTAAGTCTATTATAGCAGTGAAATCAATATAGGAAGTATTTCCCTAACACTCCCACCCCCAATAGAAAGGAGTTTAAAAATCATGAAGGAAACTTTTTCATAAGAAAGTCAACAGTTTACTTTGTAAAAGAAATTTGCACAAGATGAATTTGTAGTTCTAATTTGAAAAAAAAAATAGGAATGTGTAATTCTTAGATTCTTTTCCCTTCTTTGTTGTCCCTATTATTCTTTTAATGATCTATTCCACTCTAAAATTCTGGACATAGGCACCACTGTAGATATGGGTCAGCAGTGTTGTGGCACCAACCAATGGCAACAGGATATTGTCTAATACACTTTATGGCTTCATTCCCTGTACCATTACATAAATAAAGCATTCAGCGTGTGCATCAGTGCTGTCAAGCATGAATACCCTGGTGGACTGGGAATTAAATGCCAAGTGAGGGGTCTGAATGAACAAAGGCAGAATAACATTCAGCAAATGTATACATATTAGGTAAGGAACACTGCCCCGGATGCAGGAGAAATTGAATAAAGTACCTTAAAGCGTCTAGATAGAGCATAAAGATTTCTTTTGTTTGCCTGGAACTACCATCATTGACCCATACATAATATTGTAATAGCAAATGAATTGGACAATAGCTTATTAAGGATTAAATGAAGACTTTGAGAGCAGTGATCTCCAATTGCATTATTCTTATTTGTTTTAACTTACAACATCACAGACTACCTTGCTTTTGTGGAATTTATAAATTATTATAAATATTTCCTCTTGGTCTTAGAGAAAAATAAGAGAATTCATTTTATGTGTAGTATGTATATGTGTACACATGTGCACATGTGTGTACACTATATCCTCCCCCCTTTTTTTTTAGTCCTTTCTAAAACTCCTTTGAGTTGTCAGTAGGTGCAGATGGGCTTTACTCTTGGAGACTGTTATTAAGGTAATTTAGATGTACCATTTCCTTTTCAACCAAGCTTTTATTTTTTTTTTCTGAGACTATAACCTTGAAACTGTAGTTATTCCCAAGTACAAATGTATATGTAATTACAATTTTGAAGCAAGCTTTCAAAACGTGACATTTCTGGACTGACCAGTACGCTGTAGATATTAGCATCTCGTCCCTCCTAGAAAGTAGACTAAAACTAAACCATTACTGGTGGAAGCATGAACTTTTTTATGTTTAGTGCCATAACTGAGAATCACTCATCAAACTTGGTAAAATGGATTTTAGTCCTAAAATCTGGAAACATTTAGCAGGAAGTGCTTTCTGTGTCAAAACTATTTTCTTTTACTTTTGCCCAAGGAAAAGCAACATCCGTAGTAATTGACTCTTCATAAGAGTTAAAATTCATTCAGTTTCCTTAATAGAATGATATCAGTTTTTGCCCTTCCAACATGATTTTCCTGGGGACAGAAGAAGGAAGGGATCATTGTCAGATATGGAGTCTTGGGAAAAGATCTGAGTTCAAATATTGTATCAGCAATTACTGACTATATCACCTTGGGGAAGTCACAGTCCCCATTCTTTGGGCCAATTTCTTCATATGAGAATAAAAATGTTAGACTTGATGGCCCCTCAGATCCTTTATAGAATGATTCTTCCTAGATTCCACCCAAAAAGTTAAGCATAGTTTACCACAAGATGGAATCACCAATGCTACACATTTATCATGAACCACTGATACGTTTACTATATTACAAAGTAAAGAATATATATTTTAACTCCAGATTTTCAAAAGATTTGTTAAATATTTTGGCAATTCAAATTCAAAAACAAACAACCTTAAAAGGCTGAGCTATGCTGAGGCCAGCTCAGAAAGGACTCTTCCTGATTATTACATTTTCACTATGAGCATCAACAAATGTGTAGAAGAAAATGTTAAAGTGGGACTAATCTATAAATGTGTCCTGGATACTTTTTTTGAGAGCTGGTTGTTAAACACTTACCAGTACACAATTGCTTAAAGATCTCCCTCCCATCTTTCTTTGAAAAATGTTGCAAAAGGTCTTCTATTGAGTATATACTGATTTTACTTAATCTGAACAATTTATAAGGTGACATCTTACAGTCTCTTCTATCTTGACATGATTTTGACTTCTCTGCAAGCACAAGTTAATGATTAATTAGACGATTACCTAGAAGATATTTCTTGAAATCAAGAGGGTAATCTAGCACTGATGATTTGCAATGATCGGGATGTCATCTTGGGTTGGAAAGAAGTTCTCCAAGGACCTCATACAATAGATACAGAAATCATCTCTGAGTCTTAATGAATAATGAGAGAGGGTGATCCAGTAAAGTTAAATGGGAAGTAAATGCTTTTGTTACTGGAAAATAAATTGGTGTCTGTGGTTACAAATCAATTATATAAAATTACTTAAGAACTTGCATGATCAGTCTGGATGAGAGGGGCAGGATTTGCTTTTCTGGAATGGCTACTGTTTTTTTAATCTTTGGGAAATAGCAATTGAATGCAGATTCATGTTCTCTTTAAGTAAAGGTGGGGTTGTTTTTTATGCATATTTTTTTAGTTTGATACCTGAGCAAAATGGTGCCTTATTTTCTTTTTCAGTACTCTAAAATTTAATTGGAATTGATTCATGCAATATTTTGGCATCAGGGACCTCTTCATTCAGTGTGATTAATGGTGAATGAAAGAAGGCATTTCAGTTCCCACATGGCTTTCTTTTTTCCTAAGGTACTTAAGAACAGCCTGGATGGGCGGGTGATTGGGTGTGAGAGAAATAGCTTAGACATGAGGTCACATGGACTAAGGGGAGCCTATCCAACTTCACTTTGGAATGATCTGAGTGTGTAAGGAATATTTTGCTGTGTTCTTGGTGCTAGGAGCCACTCCCAAAGCCACATCAAAAAGGTGGGGAGAAGTTATTTCTGCTTGTGTCAGGGAAGAAAAAATAAGAATCTTTGCAGACATTTTGTATTTTACTTTCCTCCCAGAAATGCCCTCATTGATCCCTACATACAGAAAAGTCATAATCAAGACACTGTGAAATACTTATATGTTGGTTATTTGCTTGATTATCTTGAAAATCAGAGCAGATTTTAAAACCTAACATGATTCCAGACTATTTCAAAGAATCATTCATCTTTCTCTGCTAAGGAAGTGTAATTCCATGCTCTGATATAGTAAGAAAAGTCTAGGCTTATGAGTCAGGAGACACAGGTCCAAGTGTAGATGTTGTTACCTATGAGCTGTGTGTCCCTGGTGAAACCATTTAACTTTTCTGGACCTCAGTTTTCCTATTTGTAAAATGGCAATCATAAGGCTTGCATTGCCTACCTTACAAGATCGTGTGAGGATCAAAGGTGATGACTAATGGATGCAAAGCATTTCGTAAACCTTAACGTGCTATATAAATGTAAGCTATTATTAATACTGTGCTAAGAAAAACATAATTAAGAATTTAAATCATCGGAGTGATTTAAAGAGTTTTGCTTATCCCTACCATCTTACTACTTCATTAATGTGGATGATTAGGACTTGACATGCCTAAACAATTCTACCATCTATTCTCTTTCACATCACCATCCCTATCATCTAGACCTGTGGTCTTAAACTTAGAAACTGGGGCCACCTTAAAAATCCCAATAGACAGCATAATGGCTTAGTTTTAAAATATTATATTTTTATGTCTCATTTGAATTTTATCAATTTTATTGAATATTTTCCAGTTACATTTTATTCTGCATTGGCCTCACTTAGTGTTGTAAGCTCTATGTGGCTTGTGTGGTTGACACCTGATCTAGACAGAGTATTGTTTTCCATAGGTGATCTACAGAACTGGAATTAAGACTTTGCTTATCAAATATTCTATAAAATTATAAATTCTAAAACTAATAGATTTTAAAGGGTTTTAAATAGTATGTTTTCATCTTCCTCCAAATTACTTTTACTTGTTTATTTTGTAGTATGTTATATTCATTGGCCATGGTATGAAAAAAATGACTAGGATACCTTTATCCCTTAATCAAGTTATATAGTTTTAAAGATTCAAAAAAAAAAAAAGGGAAAATCTTTGAATTTTTTTCCAAACACCGGACAAGGTTTTGTTGTTGTTGTTTGTTTGTTTGTTTACTTGTTTGTTTTTTGTCTACCTAGATTGTCACCCTTGTCTATGAGATTTATCTGGGGGAAAATGTATCTCAGCAAAATTGTCCTCTAAATCTTCCTAAGTCTCATTGTTGAGAGCCTGTGATCCTTTGGGCAAGTCAGCCTGATCACCAGTAGGAAAATATAGTGGAAGATGCTGATAACATATATGGCAAGCTCAAGCACTTAATAACAATCAGGTGACTTAAATTCTGATCATAAGAGGAGCTAATTTTATTTTACCTTTCCCATCTGTCTGGTCCAAGACAATGCTAGACATGCCGTCTAGCCACCTACCAGGACACCAGGGCATTCTCAGTATGGCTCCATTGCTATCTGGCCTGTTGCCACATGGGTGCCACCTACTTCTTCCACTTCCTCACTACTATTGCTCTTGAAAGGGATGCACTAATCGCCCTGTGCCTCTATGGCAGACTATTCTTGTGACCATCTAGATCAGAACCTTCTTCCCTGATTTGTGTGTTGTATTCCCTGGTTAGAATTAGAAGCTACATTAGAACAATGGTTTTCCCACCTTTGTATTTATACTCTCAGTGGCTATCACATACTGATGCTTGGTAAATTCTGATTAATTGCTATTCCCAATATGATACTTTAGTTGTTGGGGGGGTCAACATTAAAGAACAATGAGGTGGTCTTACTCATCATTATGCATTTTTTACTTTTGGTGGTACTAAAAAAAAACCATGTAGGTTGACAAAGACTAGGTCTGACATGTTCAATACTTAATAAGGTTTTTAAATTCCCCAAATACACATGCTAAGCTTGTAATTTTTAGGATTGAGGCAATTTCATTTGAGGCCTCAGGAGTCCAGCCTTGGATATTTGTTTAATTTAGTTTTTTAGTGTCTAGACAGCTTCCCTAAATCACCTTTTAATAGTTTTGGTTAGATTTTAGAAATCGTGATCTTAGCAAATTAAACTTTCCTACATTAGTCCAGCGCTGGACTTTAGCACTTCTGTCTCAAGTAAAATATTAACAAGTAAGAAATGAATAATTTCCTTCTTTGTTTTAGCTTTTTTCCATTAAAAAATATATATACACATACATACACACACATATCTCCTTATATACACACACATTATTTTGGGTGAATGTTGTTAGATTTCTATAAATTTAATGTTTAGATTTGTGCCAAGAAATTATTCAGTGTTAACTTCATACATATTAGTATGTATCTGCATATAAAACTGATTATACATATTCATAAGGGTTGAGATGTACATGTATACTACATAAAACTCACTGTATCTAAAAGAAGGCAATACTGATGTGGGGGGAAACTGCAGTGTATGTTATAGTCAAATTTTTGGAAAATATTTTTTATGAAAAGCAGTGTATGTTTTAATTTTTTACTAAATCATTAAATATGAATAGGGTGATTGTTTGGCTTAGCTTTGTATTAATCTTTATGCCCCTCAACCTAATTACTATCCATTTATTTTTATAAATATAACTTGGATTTGGTTTTGGAGTTAGACTTGTGTTTGCAACTCAATAACTCCATGAGTTCAGGAAAGTTACCCTTTCCAAGCCTCAGTTTTTCTCATCTGTTAAATGACATTCCCCCCCCCCTTTTCAAATTCAGAACATTTTTCCATGGTTACATGATTCATGATCCCCTTCCTCCCAACTCTTTCCTCCCCTCCCTCCTGGACCTGACAAGCAATTCCACTGGGTTATACATGTATCATTGTTCAAAACCTATTTCCATGTTATTAAATGAAGTTTTACTGGATGACCTTTAAGGTATCAGACAGCACCAAGTCTGTTTCTAAATAAGCTTTTAAGCTTAGAAGACCCAATTTCTTTTGATGTAATATATACACAAATTAGTAAGTTGCTGTTAGCTAATGGGGAAAGGTGAGCTCATAATTCTTTTTTCTTTATAATTGGCATTATATTTTTTCATTATAATTGGCATTGCAGACTACTAGATGTTTTAAAGAATTATAAATACGAAGGGAATTTAAAATTACCTTTAGAACAAATAGTTCCATGGATAATTCTCTCATATCTATTTATGCTTTGCAAATTACCCTGGGGAAGTGTTGAAGGTAGAGTGGATGTTTATGTAGTTGAGGCTAAACTCAGTTTACAACACAATTTGCAGATGGCTGTGCTGGGAGGTATCCCCATCACACTGGATGCCTGAGTGAGAATTCAAAAAAGTACTTGTGAAGTTTGAATAATTGGCTGAATATAAGAAGAAATTCATTCGTGTTTAAAACCAAAACAACCCAACAACTTCACAAGTGATGGTAGGGTGTTTGGTGATGTATACCTGTTTGTCTGAAAAAAAAAAACACAATTTTAATCATCTGACAACTCCAAGGGAATGAGTCAGTATAATGAGGCAACTAAAAGAGAAGTAGTATTGTCTTGACCTATATTAAAAGAGGCTTCCCTTCAAGAATGAGGAGGTGAGAATTCCTCTGTCTTCCTCCCCTCAACAGATGACGTCTAGAGTCCTGTGATCAATTCTGGGCTCGGTAGTTGAGGCAGTACAATTAATTGTAAGCTGGAAAATGTCTAAAGGAGAGCAGCCTGAATGACCTAATAATACCATTGTTTAAGAAATTATTATGGGTAACCTAGACAAGAGTAGCCTGGGCCAGGGATGCGGGCATGTGAAAGCTGTGTTTAAATGTTGGAAGAATATTCTGCTCATTCTCTTTTAGTAATGATGGAACAAGGGACAGTGGATGGATGTTGAAAGAGACAGATTTAGACTTGGATGTCAAGACAAACTTCCTGTTAGAGCTGTAAGAAAGCAGAATGAACTGAGTTAGGTATCTTAGATGTTTTCAGGTACAAGCTAGGAGACTACTTTGGGGGTATGTTATTGTGGGCATTCTTTTTGTGTATGAATTGGACCATCCCTTTCTCATATTCTGTCATTCTGATTCTTCTGGCCATATGTAGTGGATGAAAGATTTATTCAGAGTACCAAAGAATATTTTTTTATTCTTGGTTTTTCTCTTTTTTCCCCCAGTCAGGAAGATTTCCACTTGGAATCATAGAGTTTTTCTTTTAATATTTCATGTTTGATGAATATTAGATAACCATACTTTAACTTGGATCCCTCCTTTTTTTCCTTACTCCTTCCCTGCCGCTTTAGTAGATACTAGTTTTTTTCTTGCCCTAATCACCACAGCACCTCCAATCTTTTCTCCTTTCCCCTTAGGCTTAAATGTATTATGTAGGAACTAAGTGACCATATTGTTTGCAGAAACCAAAAATACATCCTTAATTGTACAGTCAATTGATATTCTGGGGCAGGATATCTTTAGCATTGCTTGATTTTTCAACAATTTTTAATAAATATAGTCATTGAGATCTAGAGTAAACTATTAAAACTAATTCTCAAATGACTGAAAATTAAAAAAAAAAAAAATAAAATAAAATAAAAAATAAAATAAATCATTGTTAGCCTCTTTTATTCAATATACAGATATAGATAAGTATAGATTTTGTAATGTAAAATATATCAAGTAATGGGTACAAAACTCTTTCTTGATAAAATTCTATTCCATATGGATAAGTATGTTGTTATAGAAATCTAACATTTACCCCCCCCCCATAAGGACTCAAAAACCACTACAAAGAAGGAAATAATTTCCTATGTGCTTATAAATTTGATACAGAAGTGCCAAAGTCTGGTACCCTGCTAATGTAGGGAAGTTTAATTTGTTAAGAACAGCATTTGGGAAATTTAATCAAAATCATTAGAATATGATTTGGGGAAGCTGTCTGGACATTTAAGAACTAAATCAAACAGATATCTGAGGCTGAACTCCAGAGGACTGAACTGAAATTTTCTCAATCTTAAAAATTACAAACTTAGCATGTGTATCTGGAGAATTTAAATATATCTGGACAAGTGCCTAACATGTTTCAGATCTTGACTTTTTAGTCTTATACGTTTTTTAACATATCTCCGAAAGGCTCCTTTCTGTCTTCTGTTCTTTTTCTCTACTTTTACTCTAGCCACATGGCTTCAGTAATCACCTACACAGATTCAGTTGTATATATTCAATTCCAGTGCCCCATCCCACGATCTAGTCCCTTTTTCTTAATTCTCAGATGGCCATTTCTAGCTAGAGTCCTACCTGTGACCAGCTCAACATATCTAGAATCTTCACTACTTCTTTCCCAAACCTAGTCATTATTATTATTATTATTATTATTATTATTATTATTATTATTATTATTATTATTTTACTTTCCCATTTTCTTCAATGGAACCACAGTCCTCCCAATCAATTAGTTTATGAACTTCAGAATTATTTTTTGCCTTTCTCTCTCAGTCCCTACATCCAATTACTCACCAAGTTCTTTTAATTCTTCCCTTCTAATAGTGCTGCCATCCATGCCTTTATTTCTACTCCCACTGCCTTAACCCAGGTCAAATATTTATCACTTTCTGATTAGAGTATTGTAATGAAATGGTAATGTATGATAAGAAAGATATAAGACCAGTGTTCATAGATTGGGTTAGCTTTTCTACTCTGTGCAGGTTAGATCAATTTTTCTTTAAGAGATATTGAAACCTTAGACCAGAGAGGTAAAGATGGAAACATTTACCTAGTTTCCTCCAGACCCATATATAAAAGTTTTCTCTTTAAGGGAAAGGAGCTTCTTCCTCATTCTTCTTGAATACTTTTGACCAATGGTGACTGTTAAGGCAGAGAGGCTTCCCTCAAGTGAAGCAATGTTGTATCCTTAAAGAACATCCTTTCTATTTTATTTCTAAGTAAATTTCATTTTCATAACTGTTAATTGTGGTATAGTAGGGCTTTAAAGTAAAGAAGACTTGGGACCTAATCCTATCGTAAACACTTACTAATTGTATGACTCTGGATAGATAATTTTATTTACCTTAAGCTTTATTTTCCTTATCTATTAAAAAAAAGTGGTTTGGATTTGATGACCTCCACAATTCCTTCCAGCTCTAAAATTGTGTGTTTCTGAGGTGATCAATAAATGGGTCAATTCCTTCCAATTCCAAACATGAACCTTTAAAGCAACCTCAGTCAGATGTGGTAGAGCACCAAATTTCTTTCTTCTGTGAATCATTCTTCACACCACAGCAAAAATCATCACTTGAATGCAGATGTCTGACCATATCACATTCTTAAAGGCTTAGCTTAGGGACCATATCCTGCTGGACAAATCTTACTTGACTCTGAAAGTGAATTTTCCACTGACATTCTTAAAACACTTTTCCTTAGAACTCTTTCATTTGAACTTTTCATGCATTCTTATATACATTTAGGAATCTAGATATTTACGTGCTCATATATATGCATATATAATAGATTGCATTTCTTATAGTATCTTCAATAAAAATAATTATAATAGCTACCTACCATAGAGTATAGTGCCTAAGCATAGTATAGTGTGTTAAGGTTTTCACTGCACTTTACATATATTGTCTCCTTTGATCTTCACAACATTGCTTTGAGGTGTCTGTTCTTATTATTCTCATTTTGCAGTAGAGGAAACAGGTCAGAGAGGTTGAGTGATTTATAACTCAGATCTTTCTAATTTCAGCTAGGACAATCTCTCTCTCTCTCTCTCTCTCTCTCTCTCTCTCTCTCTCTCTCTCTCTGTGTGTCTCTGTCTCTGTCACTCTTTCTCTTCCTTGATATATGTGTACATAGAGATAGGTAGAGACATTTAAACTTCTATCCACTGTGACACCTAGCTGCCATATATATTTTTCATAAATTATACATATATCATTTTATAACATATATATATAGTATGCTTATGAGAAACTTTTCCATTACTGCCTTTCTTTACACACACACACACACACACACACACACACACACACACACACAATGAGAATTTGATGTCAATATCAAACCTGTTTTACAGAAGAAGAAACTGAGGCAGAGGTAAAGCGATGACTTTCCCATGGTTAAAAAACTAAAGAAATGTATGGGGCAGGATTTGAATTAATATATTTCTTACTTCACAGATCCAAAGTCCCATCATTGTACTGTTTAATTGTTTCATATAATCTCTTCTCCACCCTAAACCTCCATTAGATTGTAAACTCCTTGAAAGCAGGGTCTGAGGTCATTTTCAGGTTTCTATCCCTAGCCTTTGCATACTGCATTGCACATAATGGTCCTCTATTTATATTCATCCCCACTCCATCTATATTTATCCATATCTATATATTACAATTTGCCTCATGATTTAAATATACTATTCCTTTGATTCTTACTATAACCTTGTGAGGTAGAAAGAGCTGATATTATTTTTATTTTATTTTTTGACGAGGCAACTTTGACCTAATGTGTTAGAGACCTTTGGCTGACATCACTTTCCAAAATCATTGTGTTAGCTGGGTTTTGAAGCCACCTCTCCTACTTCTGGAACCATTCCTTTACAACAATAGTGATCTTCTAACTGAAAACCTTTGGAAAAGTGAGACAGTGGTGAAAATTCAGTGTTCTGGGGAGAAATAAAGACTCTATGCCAATTGTCACATTTCCATAGACCATCAAAATGGAAAAGGCTATCAGGGACTTTAATTGATACCTCAAAAGAATTTCCTCCACCACCTAGCAGGAAATGGCTCTCTACTTTTGGTTGGGAAGGCTGCCAATTAAGGAACCCCTTACTAGTTGAGGAAGACCATTCCACTTTGCAATAGAATGTGAGTTCCTTGAAGGCAGGGACTGTCTATACTTATTATATTTGTATCCCCAGTGTCTTAACTACCTGACAGGAGTGTAATGTTTGCTTTATTGATAGCTCTAATTATAGGGAAAAAAACTTCTTTATCTTAAGTCTAAATCTATCCATTCTTTGCAAATTTTCACCCTTTGCTGCTGGTTTTGTTTTCTGGGGCTGAGAAGGACAAGTTTTGATTTGCCCCTCTTCCAGGTGTGTTCAGATAATTGAAGACAATTATAAATTGACGCCCCCATCCCTAATCTTCTCTTCTCCAGATCAAAACATTTGCATTTCCTGATCCTGATACAGCATTTTGGTGGCAACTATTTGTCAGTATCTTTAAAATATTGATTTAAAAAAAAAGTTTATGGGAGGGGTGGACGAGGGAGAAAAATCCCATAACTACTTCTTCACCTATAATTTATTTAAAAGATCTTTCCTGACATCTCAGCCACATGATCATACTTGTAATAGATTTAAGTAATGTGCAGCTCTCTTGAATAACATGCAGGATTAAAATAAGTAAATGTAGGGTATGAAACCAGTTTATGGAATGTAGATTAAAATGAGAACAAAGTAAGTACTGTATTTATCCGTGCCTTATTGCAGCATGCACAGAGAAAATGCTGAAGGTAAGACTCAGGTCTATTTTGTAATTCAGGGTCTTTACTGAAATGTAAAGGCATTTGAAGCCACCTACCTATTTCAAAGATGGTATCGATAGACCACCCGCTGTGGACATGCTGTAAGGAAAATGGAGGGATGTAAATGAGTTTTAGTGATTTGCCTGCCCCTGAATATAAATGAAGCTGAAAATCTCCTGTCTTGTACTCTTAATAGTGAACTACTAGAGTGTGTTCAATTCACTTTGTTGGAAAGTGAAGGCTGTCATAAGGGATTACTATTAGCCTCTTTTTTATATTATTATTATTGTTATTATGTGAACACTTGTTAGCCCTGGATAATTCCAAGGTAATTCAGTGACAAATACTTCTCATTAAGATATGTCACTAAATTTGGTACTTTGTAAGTGTGCTTCCACAGGAAGAGGCTGTTCTGATAGAAATGTGGAAAACCCATTTTATTTGAACATCATAAATGAATAGTGGAGAGTTTATGGCCATGAATAAGAGAGATAAAATGGATTGGCCTTAATGGAGGTGGCAAAGCTGACTTATCGAAGGCTGTAAAAAAAATAGTTTTCCTTTTCAGACTTGAATATATGCATCCCACACAAACAAGGATAGGCAAGGCAAGGGCAAGGTGAGTAATGAATAGTCTGAGAATTCAGTTGGGAAACTATAGCTTGCTTTTAGGAGCTGTACTTATGAGATCAGTGTCAGATACTATTGAAAACGTTTTAGAAGGGGAAGCTAGGTGGCTCAGTGAATGAGAGCCATGCCTAGAGAAAGGAAGACCTGGGCTCAAATCTAGTCACAGTGTGTTCCTGGGCAATGGCTTAACCCTCATTACCTAGCCCTTATTCCTCTTCTACCCTGGAACCAATACATAATATTGCTTTTAAGACAGAAGGGAACAGCTTTAAAAATTAGTTTAGATAGAACTCAAGGGGATCTGTGAACCTGGATGGGAAGAAACGTATCCTTATTTCAGTATAGTTGACTTACTTTGCAATCCTATGTATTTTATGAGTTAAAAAGTTTTGCTTAAGAAGAGTGTATAGGCTTCACCCTATAATCAGTCTCTAGTTCTTTCCAGCCCATGGGATGGAACTCACTAACAGCTGTTAGTAACCAGCTCACTGTAATTTAAGTTATTGTCCTTTTGATCTCAAATTCTGTGATTGTCCTAGGTTCTTAATCTGGAATTCATGGTCTTTAAAAAAATACATTAGATAAATATATTTCAGTATAATTGATTTTCTTTGTAATCTTACATATTCTATTTTACGCTTAAGAAAACTTTATTCTGAATATCCCATAGTTTTCACAAGCTTGCCAAAGGAGTCCATGATATACAGAAAGTTAAGAATACCTTTTTTGCAGATAATTAAATTATTCTAGAAGAGAAGGAGCAATGCATTTTTTTTTGATTCTTACAAATGTGAAAATAGATTCGTTGATAAAAGTGAATTTGTCAGAACCTTTAGTGATGTTGGTGAGAATTTAAGTATGCTATTGTAAGGAAAGAATAAAAAGTGAAGTCCTAAGCTGCCTGTGTGCAACCTAGCCAGCATCCCTTTTGTCGTGTTTTGTATGTGTCTGCATATAAACATACAATGTATGTAGAGGAAAAAGAGTGAAAATTTTTAACTTTTATGTCAAAGTATAGGATCAACGAATTACAAATAAGGCACATGTAGTTTTGGAATCAGGCAGCAACCATCAGTTTCAGTTCATTTCAAGAGATGCCTAAACAGTTTCCTTGTTTTTTCCTCGCGACTCATAAACTTAAAATCACTACTTTCATGATTCATTTGAGATGGGAAGCTGTCCCAGCATGCCTGCCCTCATTCTCCATCTTCCTTCACTGCCCTGAGAACTTGCCATTCCACCCTTTTTCCATGCTTCCTTTTTAGCAATGGGACAGTTGAATGAGATTGTCATAATGATGGTTTTAATCCTTCTGAAGATTACATAGGTCAAGCTGAAAATCTAAGGTGAAGCTTGCTTCATAGCATCCATTATGTGCTGAGGGGCATTGATTGGTGGAATATTGATTTTCATAATAAAGTTCAGCCTCACATAATTTACAAGCGCAGTAAAAAGCCCCCAGCTCATTAAAAGAAACAACTAACAGAAAATAGGATTATGAAATTCTTCATCCTGGAAGTCCCTAACAGATTTTTCCTAATGAAATTTGTCCTAAATGGAAGTTCTTACTGAAACTTAAAACCTAGATAAAGCTTTCAGATTATATTTTAGTGTTTTCCTGTAATGTTTTCTACGCTTGCTGTTGACTAGATTTTCATCCTCTCATTGTATTGCAACAGAGGATGAACAAAATAATATTAATCCTTGTTTGTTAATCCTGTTTTGTAATTAAATCCATCTTTTACTTAACTTTCATATAGATTTGAAGGAAAGGGGGATTTAGGAGAACATGATTTGCTTTTTATGAGATAGTTTTAGGATTATGAAATCAGCATTAAAAGAAAAAAAGTTTGACTTGCTCACCAAGCAAAAAAGATTTTCGCTTTGTTGTTCTTGATTTGCTAGTGCTATGAAAAAAAAAATGAGAGCATTCAAGCTGGGTTGCCTGTGGTTTAACTCTAATTCTATAGGCTGCACACTCTTTCTCCCCAAAATCCCCACAGCAAGTGACCTTGTCAAACAAAAGTGTGGAATAATGGGAGTCAGCCCAGGGATTGGGGCTCATTTACAAGCAGCTGTTTGCTCCTGTCAGAACAAAGGCAAATCAGAGCTGCATTAAGGGGGTATGACAGGCACAATGAGCAACTGCCTACCCTCTTCCCCAATAATGCTCATCCTCTGGTGTTTTGGTTCTAAAACTGGCCAGTTAGGCTGAAAGTTATTGTCCATATTGGGTGGGTGAAAAGGATATTCGAGATACATGTGTAAGATTTGTGATCGTTTTTTCAAAGTCTACAAACTTTCTATGCTGATGGAAATGCATTAACATAGAATGGCATGCCTTCAAAATGCTACCTTTGCAGAAGAGCATATAACTACCTTATAAACTGTGTAATATCCACTGTCTTATGTGTCATTGTTCAGTTGGCGGATATTATTCAATCTGTGACTAATCTGAATTCATGTAGTAATATGAATTCATATTCATGTGGAATTCAGATTCTATCCTTGGAAGGTCTGACTGGAGTCAGAAGGCAGACCTGGGTTCAAATTCTGCCTCTGTCACCTACCTGTGTGACCTTGGGTAAATCATAATGTCCTGGACCACATATAAAATGAGCAAATTAGACAGTCTTTGAGGTGCCTTGTTTCCAACTTTAGATCTATGAACTTACCTGTGTAACCTTTTCATTGTTGTTGAAAATAATTTCACATTGGAAGAGCTCAGTTTGTTTCAGTGATCTTAAAATATTCTTTCTGGCTTTAGACCTTGTGATTTTATGAGATGCCAGTTTTTTCCCATTTAAAATAATAATCATATGCCATTACTGTATAAATGCCAAGATATCCACAAAAAGGAAGGATGTACATTCTTGTTATAGTCTCGTGTATAATGTGAAATGGTGGAAATTAGGTATTTGTGATCCTTCAATTTTTGGTATATTTTGTTTTTGGATTGAGTCTGATTTCAGTGATGTAGAGAATTCCCAATAATGAACTCCCTCTTATTTGGGGCCAGTTCTGAGAGGTTAAATTGCTTATTCTGGTATACTATATTGCTTTAAACAAAAAAAATGGTAGAATGTAGTTTCTCCATTTCTGTTTCTCTGTGAGAAGATATTTATAATATAGCCTTGACTGGAACTTTTCTATTAAAGCAATTATATATATTTTGGGCATTTTGCTTTTGATGGTTCTATATTGTTGAAACAAAAACAAATATTAAGCACTAGTGTGCAGGGTAGATGGGGCAATGATAATTAATGTATGTATGGCTCATTTCTTAGAAATGGACTTGTGACTTCAATAGAGAACTTTACTTTCTGTAAGGAAATTTGCTCAAGAAGTTCTCCATAATGATGGTCTTCACACAGCATGGATGACTGGTTGTTGGGGACAACGTAGAGGAATTTTGGAATTTCCTCTTCAGTTAGAGGAAAGACTTTGAGTTCTCTTTTATCACTGTTTCAGTGTTTCAAAGAACCCTCAATCTGGAATTGGAAGGGAATTCACAGACCAGATAATCCAGTCCCTTCATTTTAGAGACGATGAACTGGAGACTCAGTGAGGGTTAGTGACTAGCCAAGGGTCACACTGCTAGTGTCATAAAAAATATTTGAACCCAGGTTTTCCCAGCTTCACCTGCTATGTTCTGTCCTTTACTCCAAACTGCTTATACACAGAATCTATGAAGCTTTTGATAGTAAAATTATATTTTATATAGGACCAGTTCCAATAAAATCCATGCTACTTCTTGATAAATTATAATTTTAAATCATCTTTCTTTGATCAGAGAAGGTGCTTTAAAGAGTTGACTTTTTAAATAATTTTATACATACACATTTGAGTCACCTTTCTGGAATCTAATCAGCCCCATGTCTATCCAAGTTGTTTTTCCAATCTGATTTTACATTAATGAAAAATATTAAGTGACTATAAGAAACTATTTTAATTGTTCAGCTCCTGAAATTCAATGTCATTTTTCATGTATTTAGTTAAAAGTAGATTTCTCCTGTCACATTAGCTGAGGAGTTTAAAATTTCTTGGATTATATAAATTGATTGGAAGCCTGATGAAGCCAGTGGATCTCTTCTCAGAATATTTATTGCTTCATTCATAATCAAAGGAAATGTAATATTTCACTTAGAGATGAGTGATTATTAAAATGTAATTTTTTTCGTATTCAAGTTCATGTGTTCCTGAAATCTATCCACAGACACTCTGGAAGATTAAAATACCTATATATGAGGTAATCTTAGGTATTTAAATATTAGCAAATATTTGTATAGTGAGTCTTATTTTCTCATTATTTTGGCTCATCAAAGAGTGGAGGGTTGTGTGTTTGTCCTAGAGTTAGATGAAATGAGATTCAGTTTTGACATCAAAGTTTATACAGTAATATGACTGAAAACATCATGAATACTCTGCCATAGTTATTCATCTGCCAAGTTGTATTATAATATTGCTATTTTTTTCAGAAGATTTTTATGAAGTGTTATGTATCCCTTAAAGTGCTATAAAGAAGTGAATAGGAATAGTAATTGTTCTCATCATCAGTTTCTCCATTTGGTTATTTTGTCTTTCTGTATTGTATAATTGAGATGAAAAAAAAAACAACCTTGGCACAAGTTGCTATCTTGCTATTATTTTATGTTGAGTTTTCTATTGTTCAGGTGGATAAAATGACCATTTTTTAAATGAATGGAAGTATTTAGCTATAGACTCATTTTCTTTAGATTCTCTGAAAACTTCAGGGCAAGTCTAGTCACAGACTGGATAATGGAAGATAATCAAGCTTGTCTAAAATGAATGAAAAATATTAAAGTACTCTCTCCACTGTACTACCTTGCAATCCTATGGTTTTGTGTTTGTAATATAGGTATTTATCATCTTTTTATGAAGAATAGCAAATTAATAGATGATAATTTTTACAGTTTGACTATATTTTTCTCAGTAACTGGTAGGCACTAAAATTTTGTATCCAGCCCATACGTGTTACATAGTTCTTTTTTGTTTCCTTGTAGAGCCTGTATCAGACAGTAAGTCCTGCTCTCTAGGGAATGATCTGTTTATAGTTTCTGATGGCAATGACCTGATCTCATATCATTTCAGTTTCTGTAAAGATATTTGCTTGACTTAGCCACAGTTCAGTGCTTCCTTGGCAACCTATTGTTTGAGTTCCTGTGGGTTTTGTCCATGGAAGTCTTGTTGGTGGGTTATTATTATTATTGTTATGCTGAAGATGAATGCCTATGAAATCACCCTTAAAGATTCTAACATTTCTTTGAAGGAGCATCCTACCTCTGTTACCATGTAGTCCTTGTATGTTTCTCTCCTGGAAGTCCTTCACAAGGAGGTAGCAAAATGGATGATTAATAAACATAATGCCCTGCATTCCTTTAAAAGACTATACATATAGAAATACTACTCTCCATTTAAGTCCTATTTATATAGCTGCCCTCATTGACTTCATGAGACTGGAATGTACTAGGAACCACCAGAATTGCCCAGCCAAAAGGAGACACTCTTGATTGATCCAGGAATATTGACTATATTACTGTTTGATTAAATGGAGTTGCCCAGCTCTCCATAAATGACTATTCACCTATAACTATTAACTAATTCATAGAATCAGGAATACTTAGTGTAAGAACCTTGGAAATAATATAGTCTATTCCTATTTTTCAGATGTAGAAATGGAACCCTAGAAAGATAAAATATTTGTCTGTGATCCTTCAATGAGTAATTTAGTATTTTTTGGTCATGTAACAAATTATAATGGACCTTTTGCCAATAAAATGGAAAATTGGAATGACTCATGGAATTTACTTTTATGTCCCCCCCCCCCCTTTTTATAATGACACACTAATTTTTCTCAGGTCCTTCATTCTGATCTCAAATGATAATATGTGGACCTCTTGGCTGAAGATAAACATTATGGAGAGTGACCCATCCTAATCCATAGTGATCCAGTAGGAGGTGAATGCCTCAGGCATCTCAGAGTATTGGCAAGGGCTTACTTTCACCCAGGTTGTACCAGGGAAATGTAACTTAGTTTTTGTGTCCCCCGTTCTTAGCACAGTGTATTTCACAGAATAGGAGCTAATAAATGCTTGACTGTGGATTGAGTTATGTAATTCTCTTGTGTACTAGGCTGACCCAATAGAACATAAACTCCTTAAGAGGAGGGATTATTTTATTTTTTATCTTTGTATCCTCAGGGCCTAGGACTGTGTTTGAAACATAGTGGATACTTCTTTGAATCATCACAGATAAGGATGTTCACTCAAATGGTCCAGAAGGTTCTAAGAAGTCTTCTCACAGATACAAATTTTTTGAAACACTTTCTTTGTTCTATCATTTTTCTGAACATCCTTCACTGGATGCCTTCTGGATAATGAAATATGAATGCTCAATAGGATCACTTTACCAAAATCTTAATTTTTGATAGTTATGTGGCTGTGAAATCCTTAGAATTTATTCAGAATGGTCAGAGTGCAACAAAACATTAAAAATATATTTTCCTGGTGCTAAATGAGTTGCCCAGATGCAGCTGTATACTCAATGTTAATTTGAAGGGGTTGAGAGGACTCTACTCTATAATCTGTTTGGAGATTTAGAAATTTCCTTAAATATTTAAGACAGTTTTATATTTGCCAATTATTTTTTAATGTTGTTAGAGATTGATATATGACACAGTAGATATTATATGCTAAGAACAGTGAACATAGGCTTTGTTAGTACCTTATAATGTTAGCATCAATTGGAATGTTTGGCCCTTTTAGTCGGATGTTCAATTTACATAGAAATTGCCCTAAAATGTATTGCTATTCTATCTTTATCTTTTGAAGTGACATATTAATTTATGCAAGCAACTATACTATCTTGCAGATATAATGAAAGCTCATTTAACAAGCACAGATAATTCTCATTCTTATGAAAATTTTGACAAAATATTTAAGGATACATTAAAATTATAACGTGCATTTAATGAAATTTAATATTCACCTGTTTTCTAAATTGCATGCTTGAACAGTATTATATTTGATTTATTGAGTTCCATATGCATTAGCAACTTGATAGGCATGTACCAATTTCAAAGTTTTTGGCTGGGGAAAAATCAATATAAAGTTTGCCTTTCAGTAATTTTATGATGTTAGTATGTTTCTTTCCTTACTTTCAGCTTAAATTTGAGGAGGGCACATTTTAATATTTCACTAAATGTTGGTGAGAGTTTGATTATTTTATCTTTGAAGCTGGTTTAACAGTAATTAAGGAGAGCAGGCCTTCACTTTGTGGCACTGCACCAATCTGTTAAATTCATATTTATTTTTTTCCCTGAGTTCCTTTCAATTAATGCACCCCTTCTTGTAGGAAAGGAGGACATTTTGTTCATTACTTTGCTTGAATAATACCAAGGCACTAGCAGATGGTCACTTTCCAACTGGTTTGCCTTGAAAAAAGAAATTAAAATATTATAGTGCCAGAGAGAGATGTTATAATGTGTCCCTTTCAAATTAACAGATCTTTTTTTCAACCATTTTATGATGATAAAATAGCTCAATGTCACATAAAAGGTTAAAAGCTGGAGTAAAATGGCATCATGGGAAATTTGAAATAAATAGTGTCTCATATGGTTTTATTGCTCTATACTTGAAAACACAATGGATATATTTCTTTCCTTGAAAAGACATTGTTTATGTTACATACACTTCAGTTTTTAGAGTGACTAGTGAAAACTGTGTACTCACAAATTGGCAGTTTCTTTAAAAAAATAATTTTCCAAAAGATAATTATGATTTTTAGAGTATTTTTAATATGTTTCTATGAGGTGAAAAATGCTGTCTTGTGTTTTCCATCAGAGGGTAAAACAATAAACACAAGAATAGTTCTAACAGACAAAAGATTATAGCCCTACTTAAATTGCTAAAAGCTTGTAATGGTATAAAATCTGATTCAATATGGTGACCAAATAATGGGAGGGACTTATGCCATTTGAAGCAGGGAGTTATTGAACAGTCATAAGAAAAAACAAAACAAGCAAGTCAAACAAGAGGATAATGAGAGGAAGATCCTCCCTGACACATATATCAATGACTTATAGTAATTCTACATTTGACAGGGCCTCCAGTTATCATAGTTGATTGTAATTAGCCTCCCTGGGGTAAAGGGATGCCTCTTAGATAGCACAAAGTTCAGTGGACTGGACATGAAAACATCAGGTGTTCTAAGGATGCCTTGTCTCAGTTTTGCTATTAAAGATTTTTCTTTATTCCAGAAATTAAAATAAGAGATTTAGAGGGTGGCGGAAAGAGTGTGTTACACATATTAGTATCACAGTCATTTTATAAACTTTGTTGGATTTAGGCTGTTTAGAATAATTTGTTCCGAACTAATTTCTTTTCTATTCCTTTCCATTCATGGAAAGAGAGAATGTATGAACTTTACTACTACAAGTAATGGAAATGAGGCCATTGGTGAATTCCATTAAAAATTTCAATTCTTTGCTTCTGTCTGAGAATTAATGCTGTATATTAATTATAAGGCATAAAAATGCTAAGGGCTAGTCAATGGGTGTTAAGTGACTTGCTTAGGGTCACACAGCTAGGATGTGTCTGAGATAAAATTTGAGCCCAGGACCTCCTCATTTTCTGAACCACCTACCTCCCCTTTTAAAGCAACTTTTAACCCTATCATTTGTATATAACAAATAATTTTAATGGTCTATTTTGATGATCAAATGAGCTTTAATTCATATAAATTAGCTGTTATTGTTACTTTTGCTAGTATTTTTAGTACTTAAACATGTACATTGTCTCATTTGAATTACTGTATGTATTTACCTCTCCTTTTAGCAATAAAAATTATTTTCCTACGAGTAAGAAGTAAAATAATCCTGGGAAGCTCAAGTGAAGGAAGTTGAGCGGATCTGTCCATTTTTGTTTTTATGAAAAATGTATTTCCAAAAATTTTAAATACTTCTTCATAAACTGGAAATTAGTATTTGAAATTATGGAAAAGACTGAATTTTCATAAAAATAAAACATGAGATCTGCCAGAGTTTTAAAAGTAGAAACCTAGCAAATTCTTGCCTTTGTGAAACAGACAGGTCCTAGAAGACAGCAGATGCATGAATGAAAACTGAAAAATTTAATCATAAAGGACAGGTATTTCAAAACATTTGGATGTTTGGTGTCATTTAGATGTAACTTCATTTTCCCTTTAATTTAGTTGACTTGTTGCTTTGTCATGTGGTTTAACTCCCATTTTGGGGGGATAATTCAACACTATCATGATAGATTTCTTCAGAAAAAGGGATCTTGGAGAGGAATTCAGGTGGTCTTGTCACCTTTAGGTGAATTCAAGTGGTCCTGTCACCTAGGGATACATAAACTTTGACCTGCTAACTTTGGGTTCCTCCCAATATTTGGGGAGCAATTGGAGGTAATCAGCCTAGTAAAATTGAGGTCACTTTGTGGATTTCATTGTTCAATTAGGGCCTTAGAAATTACAGCTCAAGTTGCAGGATGTTGAATGTAAATCCAAATATTTAATTTTAATTGATCTAGACAAATATGTTTTTATCACTACTTTATGAATAAATTACATTATGAATTCATTTTTAAAAATCCAAGTAACAGTGTTGCCTGGGTACTTGTCTTCCTGTGTTATAAGGTATCAAAGGCTATAGAATCTCTGAGTGATGAATTTCATTATTGACTTTCTTCTTTGGAGGAAATGAGTTTAAGGATAAAGCTCTGAAATGATGACTGAATGGCCTATTCTTTGTGCTATTCCGGCTAGGAAAAAAGTAGAAAATAAATGTGCTAAAGAATTTTTGATCTTTCAAAATAATTATTGATCTACAATTTAAATAATATTCAAACCAGCTTACTGCCATAATTTCTTAATAATTGGCATTCTTTCAGAATCTGAAGTATGATACTAAACATTTTATTTGCTTATACTGTAAGTAGGAATGAGGAGGGATGGAGGGAATATAGGAATGATTTCTTCTTTTACCAGTCACTTAGGAAAGGAAGATACTCCTATCACAGGGTCACCTCTGATTCCTCTTCTTGTGAACATTAATAGCTATACATAAATATTTTATGAAGACTATACTGCCAAACTATAGTTTTCAGTTTCTTGGTATTGTTTTTGTTCTTATTTACTGTTAAGTCCAGGGTTTTTCTGTTTTTGTCCCTGATTCTCTGTCTTTCTTTGTCTCTGGGTCTCTCTTTGTCTCTTGCTGTTTCTCTCTGTCTCAGTTGGTTTGTCTCCCCAGACTGTCCCCTCTTCCCAATCTGGCCCCAACATTTAGGTTCTCGATGGAGTTAGCTGCCATCATTATCAACTTTTTCCCCCTAATTATCCCTCTCCTTTCAACATAATATAAAAGTTATGGTAGTGGGGGACAAAACTTCAGTCAATCAACAAGTACCTATCATGTGCCAGGTTTTGGGCAATGAACAAAAAAAAATAAATCAGCCCTGATTTATAGCGTTTGCTGATTTTAGAGATGTAATTGCTCACACAAAATTTAATAATTTTCTAACTGACAGAGCCTAACCTGGCAGAGCCAACAGCCTACGCAAAGTCAAGAGCCTGGGAGACGGAATACCAAATATCAAAAAAAGTCAACAGAAAAGCAGTTTCGTTGGAAGATAGAGTGAGTTAAGGGAAATAATATATAATTAGCAAGGTAGTTTGTAGTTAAATAATAAAGCACTATGAATGCCAAATAAGTATTTGATCTTAGAGACATCAAGAAAGCACTGGAGTTTATTGGGTGGTAGATGAAGAGAAATGGCCAAACCTTTAGAAAAGTCACTTTGGTAGTCTTGTGGATGATGGATTGGAGAGGGGGAAAAACTTCAGTCTGGGAAACCAATTAGATGCTAGTCCAGGTGACCATTGATCAAGTCCTGATACCTAGGGAAGTGACTGTGAATAAGGAGAGAGGGAAGACATAAGAACATAAAAAGATTTTGAGAAAGCTGAAACTTATAACAGTATACTGTAGAATCCTGGTTTGGAACTATTTGTTTCCTTTGCTTAGTGGAACCTTGTAACTCTGTTGTAAACTGCTTACAATAGGGAGGGGTTGCATTTTAAGTTTTTTTTTCAACATACTGACAACCACAGTGCTAATAAACACACATTTCTCCTCCTCCTCCTCCTCCTCTTCCTCCTCTTCCTCCTCCTCGAATTGCTTTACCTTTTCCATGATCTTTGTGTACATTTTTATGTCTGTCTGTCTGTCTTGTCTCCAGTGTTCTCCCTCCCTGAAATGTACTCATACTCACATATAGTAGAGCCTGGATTTTCATTCCTTTCTTCTCATGTTCATGAACAAGCTATTCTTTCTGACCCTGACCTCTCTCTGTCCCCCATGCCTAGAACACTCTTTTTCTTCCCTGATTTCCTTTAAGTCCCAAATAAAATCCCAAACTTTCCCCCAACCCTCCCCTTTTTTCAGTGCCTTTTCTCTTTTATTTCTCATTTATCCTGAATATATTTGTTTGCATGTTTTCTTTCCATTTAGACTTAAAGCTCCTTGAAGGCAAGGATCGTTTTTCACCCCCTCCCCACCTTTGCATCCCTTGCATTGATCACAGTGCCCATAGAAGGTGCTTAATAAATACTGATTGATTGAAAATCCTGTGTTCATTTGATTGCTTTCTAAGGTCCAGAGGAGACCTATCAGAGAGATCTGGGGCCTTTGGGCACCAAAGATACTTGGATGAAGCTTATGATGAGTCAGAGCCAGGAAGGTGTAACTTTATTCAATAGTCGTTAGGGAGCCATTGAATCTTTTTGAGCAGAGAATACAGGTGATTGCACAGTCAAATGCATAAAGATGATAAGTGGTAGCAGTGTGATGAATAGCTTTAGAAGTGTCTAGAAAGTAAAGTTAGGAAGATCTTTTAGGGGGCTGTTAGGATAGTCTAAGCATGTAGAGTCTCTGCTACAGACTGTTGATCATTGGAAAAGAGAGATACCTGGGGAAGTACTGTGCAACTGAAAAAGATGGCTTGACAACTAATTGCAAATAGGCATAAGGAAGATGGGAAAAATCAAATTTTCAAACATTGGTAGGGGGGAGAGATGAAGGATATTCTCCTTGAAAAAAAGTAATAAAGTTAAAAGGATGAGAAGAATTTGGGGGAAAGAAAATTATTTTGTTTTTGGAAACGTCTAAGTAAAATTTGCCTCTATAAGATCATTGGTGCTTATGGACTTGTTAAATTTCTGTTCAGGTGTTTATCTTCAAGCATAGACTTGTAGGCTTGTTTCCCATATGTAAATTCTTTAGAAACCAAATATCATTATTCTTCCTGGCTTCCACTGTTCACTATTCACCTGTCTACCCTCTTATCACACCATCATGAGTTATGAGTATGAATTATTCCAGCTACATAACATTTGCTTAATCAAAACTCTGGATATCAGTGAAAGTTTAAATGTATGGTTTGGAATACATAAAGTTGGCTGATTTGATTTGATTCATGATTTGGGGCCTGAGAAAAATATGTGAAGATAGAGAAGAGATAATGATTGATGACATGCTTTCCTATGACATGCAAAAGATTGTAAAGCATTCACAAATCAAATTGGCACAAAAGAATCAGTGGTATTTTTTCCCCTGCCTCCCAGGAGTTTGTGAAGATGAAGTTGATGAATAATATGGAATCTCTCCTAGACCTTATTTTGTCTCTGTAAGGGCCAGATGAGTGACTCAACATATTAAGAATTGTAATAATAATGAAAGTGCTTAGAATAGAATGTGTCATTTACCTCCAAAACATTTCTGTCCCTTTTTTATCTTCATAACAATGAAAAGCATGTCTGTTTCTAAAATCCCAGATTAAACACTGCTGTATTTTCCACTTGCATTTGGGAGGAAAAAACTAAACCCACAAGTGGTTTTTAAGCTTTTATTATTTACTAGGGATTGTGCTAAGGACATACAACGAAGAAAAAACTGTCCCTTGCCCTCAAGGAATATACATTCTAATAGTATGTTTAACATATACATATGTAGTTATGTATAATATATATTTTAAGTAGATATAATGTAGCCTAGAGGGGACAGTATAAATATCTTGGAGGGATCAGGAAAGGCAGTAGGTGGGATTTGATCTGAGTCTTGAAAGGATCCTAGTGGGCAGTGGTGAAGCAGGAGAGCATTCCAGCCAGAGGGGACAGAGAATGAATATAATCTGGAGATGGGAGATGGGAGATGGAGTGTCCTGCCTTAGGAATAGTAAGTGGCTGGGCAGTGGAGTGTCAGGAGAGGACTAAGATTTAAGTTGATTGGAAAGGTAGGAAGGGGCCAGGTGATGAAGAACTTGAAATGCCCAACAGTGGAGTTTAGATTTGAGTTTAAAGGAAAGTCATCCAAATTTACTGGGTGGGGGTATGTGGGGGCAGGTGATGTAATATATAATCCTTAATAAATCCCTTAATAAAGCAAATCGTGTTGGAAGTTGAATGGAAGATAGGTTCAAGTGGGAGGAGATGTGAGGCAGAGAGACCAATTAGGAGACTTTTGCATTGTCTGGTCTTGAACTAGGATAGTGTCTGTGTGAGAGACAGAAGGGGAACCTACAGATGAGATATTGTTTTACTTTTCAGTTGCACAAATGCTTGGAGTTGATTGCTGAGATAAGATGTAAAATCACTTTGCAAACTTAAAGGAGTATATAAAAATATAATTTTAATATTTTTAGAAACCAATGGGCTTATAAAACAAACCCAAGACAGAAAATCAGCAATGTCTAGGGAATCAGAGTTCAGTGATTTGCCTAGGGCCACACAGCTATGAAGGGTCTTGAGACCAGATTTGAGGCCTGGACCTCTATCTATGTGCTGCTTAGCTGCCCAGTTTTAGTATATTTAGAAATAATTCCTCATCTTTGCTTTTACCTTAGTAATAAAAAGAGATAAATATTAAAAGACTGTTGGCTTAGGAAGTGTTAATGGTGGAGGCTTCTGTGTCTTTGCTAGTGCCAAAATAAAAATCCCCAGAGTCATCAAATCTATACCAGTAGAGAAAATAGAACCATAGGCACACCCATGTTCAAGTGTTAATATGATACAAAACCTATTCTGGGAACCAAATAGAAATGATTTAAGGATTATGTGATGGTTGGGACTCTCTGTTCTCCTTCCCTCTATTAGCATGAATAATCAAGAGTTGGCTATAATAAATTGGCCTAGATATAATGTATCTAGGTCTAATAGAGTAGTGGTGTTGTTTTTTAATTTAGAAAAAAATTAATGTGTTTCTACAGATCTTCCTTATGAGAGTGTCAGTTCTTTTACTGTAGACTGCAGTATATTCATAGATTCAATTGTAATTATAAATTGAATTGTAATAGAATTATGGGGGGGAAGCTTCCAATGTTTTTCTTTTGATACTGGTATTTTTTCTGAATCCTCAAACCTTTCCTTGTACATTCCTGGAGACTACCTTGTGAGATGTTTTCCATTCCTTGGTACTTTCCTTCTGCTGCACCAACAGACTTTCCATCAGTGTCATGAGACCATCTTTGGAAGTTTGCCCTTTCTGAAATTCTTAAAAGAGCAATCATAGTTGCACTTGTAGTTTCTCCTTAACAGTCATCTCCTTTTCTCATTAGGCTGCTTTGAGGCAATATTGAACCAGGAAAAGCCCTGGTTTGGAGTCAGGAAGACCTGGGTTCAAATCCCCCTCTTTTAAGCTGGGTTTTCCTGGGCAAGTCACTTAAAATCTTTGAGTTATGGTTTTCTTATCTGTAAAATGAAGAGGATTGGATTCAAGCCTCTCAGCCCTTGTGGTATAATCCTAGGACATCTTTATTATGGTCATTGTTGCAAAGTGATTGACATTTTATTTGTAGAGTTCCACAACTACCCTGTGAGATCAGTACCACAGGTATTATTAACTTCATTTCACACAGTGGAGGAAACTGAGTCTTAAAGAGGTTAATTGAGTTCCCTGTGGCCATGCAGAAAGTAAGTTACCTGGGGTAACATTTGAATGCAGATCTGTCTTCCTCCAGGAATCTGCATTCTTAGACACCATACTGTTTTGCAGATAGTACTCATCCTTGAACTGGAATGATCTTGGTTCGCATCCAATTTTTGGTGACCTGAGGGAATAGTGCCACCTCTCTGAACCCTTGTTGTTTTGAAGTTAAAAGACCCTCTATACATAAAAATACTTATCCATGAAAACTATTTTAATTAATCCATAATTTTAGTTATTTTAGGAGCCAAAGGATAGAAATTATATAGTTGAAGTAAATGTGTAAATAATTAGAGAATGAAAACCTTTATAATTTAGTAAATATGTTTACTAAATATAAATATTTTGTAGTCAATTAAGATTTTAGAAAATGAGTGATCTTTATGGAAAAAAAAAGCCCAAATGACTTAAATCAAAACACTAAAGCTTCAATTTGCTTGAATTCCTAGAACTGAATTAGAATACAGATTAATTGTAATGAGGATTCATTTATACACATGCACATTTAACAGAAAACAGTGGAAATGAGTTTACTGAATTAAAGATCAAGGTCTAGAAGGGAGCTCAGAGATTATTTAGCTAGCCCCAAACCCTTTATTTTATAGATGAGAAAACTGAGTTCCAGGAAGTTAAACAACATTCCCCAAATGACTTTCCCAAGGTCACACTCAAGTAGTAAATAGAGGCAACCTCCATCTTCTAATCCTAGAACCAACCACTGTTCTTTTCAAGGCAAGACATGCTAGGTGGGTTTTTGTTTGTTTTTTTCATTTTAATTTTTAGTCCAAAGTTCAGCCGTATAGCTACAGATATAAATCAAACACAGCTGAAAGATTCAGAATTATATTTTAAATCACAGGCATTTCTCCACTTGGCATTGTTTATGGATAATTCTTTTACGTGATTTTTGAGCTTCCACCATTTTTTACATATTGTTTGAAAACAGTCATCATTATTTCCAGTGGAACTTGTCTTTGTATACTATGTTCAAGTGTTGAGAAATTAAGTAATCTTATGAGTAAAGACAGGTTTAGGGACAGGAAGAATACTTCATTTTAGCAGGGCCATGATTAAGAATTTTGTGACAGTAACCAAGGAAAGCCTTCCTGGTAAACACAGCTGCTGAGACCTACCAAGGCACCTTCAAATCGTTCAACCCTGTTCCTAATCTGAGGGTTGAGAGAAATATACTGGAGCTTACTAGTTAATTACTGTCTGCTTCTAGAAAGAGGATGGCCTTGAATGCAGCATTTGTGTCGCAACATGGCCCTGTTCAGTCAAGCTCAATGCATGTTATATGATTGCCTGAGAGGACGAGAAAAGCCACTTTCTCAGTCTCTGACCAGAATGGCTGATAAGGCTTGGTGTCAAAAAGGGCAAGATGGGGATCATAGCAATTATGGCATGGGCAAACTGGTTTCCCTGACAACCGGATTGAGGATTCATTGTGATTTATTATTTACCACTTCAAAACCTCATTCTGTGATTTAATTAAGGATTGGGGTTTCCACAAGGTTGGTCCCTTCCGCATCTGAATACTCAGTTGCCCTTGTTAGGAGCTGAGGTCGAAACAAACCCAAATTGAAATTGTCCGAAAGCAGCAATAAATGAGGCCCAGCATTGAGGTGTGTGAAAATTTAGGCAGGTCACTCAAATAGCAGTTCCCTGGGATTCGTGGAATAGTGTGCTGGTGGTAATGATTCGTTAATCAGCTATTTGTGCTCATTCCTGGGAGGAAGGCAGTGAGCAGGGGCTCCAGAGCAAAAGCATTAAAGAAGTAACTTTTGAATTGTTTTAAGCAATTAAAATGGAACAAATTTTAGTCTTAATAAATGAACCACCCAGTATGTACTATGTATTGGAGTGCTTTTTTGTTTTGGTCGAATTGATGATATTTTTTGGTATGAGGATTGTTTATTCAAGTATGCTTTAATTAAAAATATAAATATATGCATTTTGTCTGGTATAGAGCCCTTTTCCACTTGATACCTATTGGTAGGTCTAATTCTTTTCCATGACACAAAATCTTAGCCACTAGTGAGTGCCTTAACTGGGTTAGATCAGCTAAACTTCTGATAATTCTGGATGGCTCACCCAAGTGTTATCCAGATGCTTATTATCTCAGTTGATGAAGCTTCAGCTACATTGTCTACTTGTTCTGCATATAAATTAAGAATAAAAAAAACTATGAGTTCAACCTAAAATAGTGTATTTGGACAATATAACCATTGAAGTAAAATATTTTAAGATTTCATTTTTCAAAATGAAATATTTATATGGATACTAAAATTAGACATATTACTTAGTTTATTTGTGTGTGTGTGTGTCAGAATTTTTGCCTGAGGATTCTATGTGTAATTAATATCAGAAAAATAAGAAGATGATCTTGTTTTAAAAAGAAAGAAAAAATGACGATTGTTTAAAATTTGTCATTATTTGTGAAATGCTTTCTCTAAAAGTTATACTGTGAGACTGAAAGAACATATCCCAAAGATGATATATTATATAAGAGGAGCCAAAGACACTCATTTTAGAATACACATACACACAGACATATACGTGTGTGTGTGTGTGTGTGTGTGTGTGTGTGTGTGTGTGTGTGTGTGTTGACTACTGGAAAAATATTTCAAGTTTATGTTGAAATTTATTTTTATTTTATTTTATTAGAAAATGTTTTGAGAAAAAGGTTCACACATTTCTTTAGGTGTTCTAAAGGGCCTTGTGGTGACTGATGTTGAAGCCATTGATTAAGTGTGATGCTATAATAGTGAGGATATACATTGAAGCTGTAGGGAATGTCAGCCTGGGAGGCAGGCCCTCATTCAGAGTTCTTGCCCTGCAAGCCCTCTTATTTTCCCTGGAATATCAATCCTGTCCCGAATATTTTCCCTGCTCCCTAGCTTGGATCTTTCATCGATAAGCCCTAGATTCCCTTGCTTCATTCCCTTGACATTCCTGTATCCTTGTCCTTTGCTTCTACATAGCTGAAACATTGCTAGTGAAAGCTATGACCTCAATGTGATTTAGTTTACTACAGAGTTCACCCTCACCTGAGCCAGCACTGCGGTGCAGTATTCTTTTGATTAATTTCTTATCAGTTTCCTTAAGAAATCCCTAGAGCAGCTTCTGCAAACCTTTTCTACTATACTCAAAACACCCAACTTTCAACCAGCTGCTGGATGGATGACCTCAAACCTTTTATTTTATTGAGAAGATTGAAGCTATCCACATGAGATTCCTCAATTCACCTCCTGCACTCCTCAACACTTGACAGTAGTTCCATTCATCCTGATTCCCTTCGTCTCTATCTCAGATCCCATCTCCTCCCTCTTCTTCTAGGACATACTTCATCAATCTTTCCTCCTCTCTCATGTATATCCAACTACTCCATCTCTATTGATTCTTTTCCCCATACCTATAAATCCTCCATCTTCCTAGTTTTAAGATCCTCCCTAGTTCCTTTGCCTTTACTGATTCCTTTATTATTATTGCTCTGCATCTAGTTCAAAAAATTAGTTTATTCATGTTCTCCACTTCTTTAATAATGACTTAGTCTTTAAGCCCTTGTGATTGATATTCTGTCCATCATATATGCCAGTCACTGTGCTAGACAGTGGTGATATAAAACCAAAAAAGAAGCAATCCTTACCCTCAGGTATCTTGCTTTCTTTCTGAGGGACTCTCTCTCTCTCTCTTTCTCTCTCTCTCTGTCTCTCTCTGTCTCTCTCTGTCTCTGTCTCTCTCTCTCTCTCTGTCTCTCTGTCTCTCTGTCTCTCTGTCTCTCTGTCTCTCTCTCTCTCTCTCTCTCTCTCTCTCTCTCTCTCACACACACACACACACACACACAGGGCATTACAAAAATACATTATTTTAAAATTCAAGATAATTTGGGGGCTGGGGAAAGGCACATACAGCCATGGGCATCAAGAAAGGTCTCTTGTGGATGGTGACGTTTGAGCTGAACGTTGAAGGAACCCAGGGATTTTAAGTGGTATAGGTTAGGAGTATTATTCGGAGTATTATCATTCAAAGTGTGGAAAGGAAAACTGAATCAAGCTTTGGACTTTTCTGCCATTCAGGTGGAACAGACAGCAGTTGGAATGTTGGAGTGAAGATATTGACAACAATGACAGTTGGTGGGGGGAGGGGGGAGTTGAAGAGTGACAGTTGCTCTCAAGGACTCTCTTTCCTGGCCCTGGGACTGGAAGGAACATTCTCTCCCTCTCTGGGCAGAAGTACCTCTATTCCTGGATTTTGCTCCTGTTTGTTCTACCTGGATTCCTGTGAGGGTGTCATCAAACAAAAGGATTTTAGGGGAGCAGTTTGAACTGTATGGCCAGTCTTTAGGGGTATCAGCCCCTAAACCATCTCTGAAGGTCAGGACCTTTTCTTTCCTCTTTCTGTCTACTGCTAAAGACTGTGAATTTAAGAAAGCTAACACAGATTAGCATAGAGGGGAATAAAAGAAACCCTCCACAAGCCTGGCCTCAGCTCAAAAGCTGAGAGACTCAAACCTGATCTGGGGAAAAGTATAGGGAAATCCTGATTCCCTTTCCCCAGATTATCCTTCCCAATCCAAACTTGTTATTAAATTCATCTTTATTTAAATAACCCAGAGTCAGATAAGAGGACTATCATTTCAGGGGGACATAGAGGGAGAAGAACCTAAGGACAGCTATTCAACCATAAATGGCCCTTATCAGACCCGTGCTGGGTGACCTTGTGCCTGGGGGAGGATTGTCCCTCAGGAGGGTCAATGCTTACCTGCCCGGGGGTATCTTTAACATCATTCAATAGAGTAGACATCCCCTCAGGATATCATAGTTGGCCCATTTCTGGGGAACTCCATTTTTCAAAGACAGCCTCTCAGCAGGGGATATCTCTCTTTTTACCTCACCAGAAGCCACATTCCCTCTGTCCCTGCAAGTCCCCCATTCCCTGTTATAAATCCTTCTTTATCCCCTATACCACTTCCATCCTCTACAATTCCTTTAACTATTACAAAAGTCACAATCTTTTAAATAACACATACAATAAATCACTACATACAAAGGCTTCCTTCTCTGGTCTCTGCAGAATTAGGTACTGCTGCCAGATCCCACTTTTTGGGTATATTTTCTTTACTTGTTTTCAACAAAACTGGTTTCTCTGGTTTAGGAGGTAATTGTTCTTTTGATAACTGTGTCCTCCTCTCTTGTTCATTTCATCTAGTCCCGTGGCTTCAATTGTTACATCAATGTAAATGATGCTCAAATTTTTATTTCTGTCTGTCCTCGGCCTCATTCCTTGGCCAAAGGGCCCCCCTCCCCCCCTGTCCAATTGCTACCTTTATATGACTTCTAGGATATCTCATCTGTACCTTGAAATTATCATCCCTATAAAATGTGATCAAACTCCTGACTTTAGTTTGTGTTAATTGCATCACCTCTCTCCAGTCATCTGCAATCGAAATCCCCCAAATCATTCTAGATATCTTTATTTCTTGAATTCAATCAGTTGCTGAATTCTTTTAGCTCTGCCTCTCTGGATTATCTTTTGAATCTCTACCTACCTAGAATCATAGATTATTAGAGCAGGAAGAAATGGTAGAGAGATCAGGTCTTTCATTTTACAGATGAGAAAGTTTTCATCCCCACTTCCATCAAACCAATTCAAGCTCTAATTTTCCATTGAGATTATTGCAATAGCCTTTCCCAGTCTTCCTCCTTCACTTCTGCACTCAGTCATTCAAACCAAGGAAACCATTCTGATTGAACCTTCCATTACTCAAAAACCTTCAATGGATCTCTTGCTTACCCAATTAAGTCCAAATTCTTTAGTTTGGCATTCAGTATTTTCTTCCCTTATGATAGTCTAACCTGCATATCTTCTGTAGACAAACTAGCATATGCACTAAAAATAACCTTTATGTTTCTACCTTCCTGCTTTTGTTCATGCTATTTTCCAAGTTGAATTGACTTCTCCACCTGTTGAAGTCATATCATACATGCATAAAATGTCATTTCCTTCAGAATATCATTTACCTTGTTTCTCTACAGAAATGAAGGACATTGTTTCTTCTGCTGCTTCTTAATTCTTTGTACATATTATATACATATATTGCATCCTACTTGTAGGTATTTGTTTCTGTGTCTTGTCACCCTTATTATACTGCTATTTGAGATAAGAGGACCTACCTTTCTTTCAAAAATGTATTTAAAAAGAACATGTAGTTCAGTTTTTACTATATTTAAAATAGCTGTTTGTGAATATTTTAATCACTTTGAGATTCTGATTATTTTCCAAATGAATTCTTCTCTTCCAATAACCATATATGATATTAATTTCCATGTTGATCTGTATATATTTAATGTACATATACATGTAAATGCATATATGCTTGTGAGCATATATGTCATGGATATTCATCTATACATGCATATAAACATATACACATATGTATGTACATTCCTTTAATTGTCCATGCTTCCTTAGGTTTCTTTAAAATAGGCACTGTTGACCTCGAAGAGTTCACTGGGAGAACTCCTTCCTTTCACTAAATTATAGAGTATATACCTCAAAACTTTTTCCTGCTTTGCACATATAATATGTTATGTCATAATATGTTATAATTAATATAGTAGCATATGTAAGATACATTATGCTATAATAATGCATGCTTAATTTGTTGGCACTGAATTTTGTTGCATGTTTTAAAAATGCAAAAGTTATGTGTAATCCTCTTCGGTTCTGTTGCTCTGGAGACCTAGATCTTCCCTACTCATCTTTCCCCCAGGAATGAGCACAGTCCTGTTATCTTTTGCAGATTAACAAGCCATTCTCTCCACCATAATATTCCATGAACATCAGGGACTTGCAAGATGGTATTTATACCTGGGAATCTCAATTTGCAAGAAATAAACATTAGAGAGAATGTGCATTCTTTTATTCTTATATACTTGACCTTTCTATCTAAAACGATTGTGAATGAAGAGCTTTTGAAACAACAGTTCCATTTCTCTGCGGACTGTTATTATATCAGATTATTGCTTTCTTCTAAGTTCAGATAAGGACAGATGCTACAAAAGACTCCCTTTCATGGAAATGAACTACCCTTAGATCCTGAGAGGGTCAGCAGATGCAGCTGTCCAAATACTGAAGTTTATTGCAGCCCAGTTCTGCTTAAGACAGATTTCTTCTGTATTGTTATGGACAGTTCTATGCCTTCCCCTGAAAAGGATCACCTTCGTTTTAAGAGGTAGAGGTCATTCATGTACAAATGGCATCTTATCACACACAGTCAGTTGTATAGGATTCCCCACTGAAAGTCAGAGGAATGGCACTGGAAAGTTATTTTCAGCACTTAGCATGCACACACTCACACACACCTGCACACACACACACACACACACACACACACACACACACACACACACACTTTTTCTTTATTTCAAACTATACGGTGATGATGCCAGTCAATTCTAGCTCATAGCTAAAAAGTTTCCTCTCTTAGTGGGGAAAGTGTCAGTATTTTCATAACATAGTAGTTGCTAATTATAAGCATTTGTGTCAAGCTCAGGACAGAAATGTTTGATGGACAATAGAAGTGCCAACAAAGCAAGGACCATGAAAACAGAGAGAGCATTGGTAGAATAGGGGATAGTGGGTGAGCTTCAAAATCAGGAAGACCTAAGTTCACTCTAGGCTCTTGACAGATACTGGTAATGTGGCCCTGGGAAAGCCACTATAAATTCTCACTGTTCCAGACAACTATTACTGAACAATTACTTATCTAAATTGGTTGGAAGTGTTTTCTCCCTGGTACTTTATTTTCCTACTGTCCATATTTCTTCCCCCTCCTTCATCCCCTATTAATCAATCAACAAGCATTTATTAAGTACCAACTATGTGAAAGGCATCATGCTTGATTTTGAAGATACACAGAAGTAATATGGTCTGTACTCCAGGAACTTACATGTCTACCAAGAGAGATAACATGTACACCTCTATGTAAAAGATGTATCCCAGTAGTATGTGCAACACCCTCACAATGTCATTTTAGAGGGGCATTCTAAGCCAGCAGTGAAACTAAAAGAACTATTCAGCTGTAGAAATATTTTGAATGTGGAATAATGTAGAGAAAGCGATTTTTAACATGATCTTCTAAAAATATTGTACATTAAGTTTTTGTTTTTGTTTTTCTTGGTGTTCATCTGCCTGTCTCTATTCTGGGATTTTAAGGAAAATTAACGAAAACCTTGATTTAAATAATCTTCTTAGATTGCTAATTTTATTTCTGAAAAGTTAGAAATATCTTTATTTCCATAAATAAGATTTTATTTTCTCATTTGCACAGATGCTTCATTTTTATTTTGGTACTGATTTGGCATAGTGGGTAAAGCAGTAGGCTGGGAGAAAGCAGATGTAGGTAATACATACATGTTCTGTGTGTTCTGTGTGTGCCTTGGTGGAATGGGAACTCCTTGACTCACACTCTCTGTCTCTCACTCTCTCTCTCTCTCTCTCTCTCTCTCTCTCTCAAAACAGAATGGTATGGGAATTTATAAGAAATATCCAGTTACTTAGTAAGGTAACTATATAATATAATTAAATGAATTTGAATATGAATAATATAAAATATTCATAACATAATAATATAACTTGGTCATTCCATTCATTTCTCGGTTTTGGTAAGCAGATATTCAAAATGCCATTTTCCTCCTTGATGAAAACCAAAGATATGATCAAACTAAATAAGGTTGCCTTGTTACTCAGGCAGTATCTATGTAGCTTCACAATAGATCAGCTAATATGTTGATTTGATCTAAACTATAGTGATATTTTTCCTGCTCAGTTTTTATTGTGACATTGTATACATAGCTTCAGTTGTCAAAAATAAGAGAAATAATGCATGAACTTCATCCTAGTATTGATAATAAAGGGTTATTCATTTTTTATTCTACCACCTAGTAATTACATAAGTTTTTGTTATCCAATCAGTTAATACCATATCTTGTTTCCTGCTATGTGTAAGCTATTGAGATTTTAAGAGATATGCTGATATAGAAGACATGGTACCTGCCTTCAGGATTGACAGTTAAGTTTAATACATGAGACATGTATCTGGCTTCCCTGACTTGTTTCAAATGCATAGTATACATGTGTGTATTTATATATACATATAAATATAATTTTAAACCTATTATCTGCCCATTAGACTTTGAGCTCCTTGAGAACAGGGACTTTCTTGTGTCTTTTCTTTATATCCCCAGTTTCCCACAATGCCTCACACATAGTAGGTGCTTAATAAATGTTTATTGACTGACTGGCAAATGGGCAGTTTATGATGGAAGCACTGATTAGGTAGAGAGTCTTTCTCATCAGAGTTGACCTGGGTGGTGGAGAGCCTCGAGATAATTTCTGGAGAGCTCTACTTTGGAGGCTTGGGGCATGGAAATTTTTGAGGTCCTCAAAACCGAGGCCAACCTTGCTCATTTTTACTGATGTTTGAAACTGGGACCCAGAGAGGTTTCAACCAAGGTCACACATTTTAGTCAAGCTTAGTGGCAGAATCCAACCTCAGCTTTCTCCCTCCAGATTCCAGCATTCATTCTTTCCATTTGACCATGTTTGTTAGCCTGGAGAAGTTGGGGGGTGGGAACGGGGGGGGGGGGGACTCTGTGTGTTTGTGTGTGGGAACATAACTGTTTTCAATTATTTGAAGAACTCTGATGTTGAAGTGGGTTTAGACTTGTCTTGCTTGGCCCCAGAGGGTAAAAGAACTAAGAGCAGTGGGTGAAAGTTGTCAAGAAAAGCAGATGTTTGTTCCATGTAAAGAAAACCTTTCTAACAATTAGAGCTCTGCCAAAGAGCAGTGGGCTGCTTTGGGAGGTCATCCACATGGTTCCCTGTAAAGAATGCTGATTTTGAAGCATGAGACTAAAGATTCAAATGCTGATGCTGCCACTTTGTATTTGTATGATTTTTGGACAAATCACATTACTTCTGTGTTACTTCTAACTTTTTTTTAACTCTCAAATAAGGGGGTTGGGTTAGAGGAACTTGACAATAATACATAAACGCTGCCTGCTTTAAATACGGGATCAATTGTCTAGTTATCAAAATGTGGTTTTAAGTTCAGACAAATATGTGTCTATCTACTTTGCCAGTTTATAGCGAATCAAAGAGTTTTCTTGAATTTCAACCCAGTTGAGTCCTTGGCTTGAAAACCATGCTGCTGTTGGTGATGGTGGTTAGAAAATAAAAAAAGCATTTCAGATAATATTAAGTATAGAAATGGGTACTATGACAATAATATGAAACCCTTCTGATCTGATCTAAATCATGTATAATTGATTAACACTCCCTGTTGACTTTTTGAATGTATAAGTAAAGGGTCAATGTTTTTGGTCTTGGAAGAGACCTTAGAGATGAAATCCAATTCCTTCATTTTACTGTCACAGTGCATGACACATAGTAGGTGCTTAATTAATGTTTATTGTTTAATTTGATTGATAAGGAAATAGATCTTGAGAAATAAAATGACTTATCCAAAGTTAGAGAAGTAACAAATACCTGAGGAGTCTGCCTCCCCAATGATTGTGATGTCATTTGACTTACATGTCATTAGCCTTCTAAATTCAAAGAATTATGCAAGAATTTTGAACGTAAAAGTTTCCCTGGATCCTCTTTCCTCATATTTGTCATAGGACTTTTCTTTAACTGTCATTCCTCATCCTGCCCTCCTCAAATTAATTCTCTTCTTGACAAACTAACTTTGTCTTTGATGTTGGTCTCTATCCTCTTTACAAAATTGCTTCTTTCAGCCCTTCTCATCTATATAACTTAAAAAAAATTAAAAGGATTCATCTTAATATTGGAAGAAATGTACAGAGTGAGGAGAAAGTCTCTGGTCATTCATTTGTCATTAATTGTTTCATCATTTACTCAGCAAATATTCAAATACTTAGTGTGTGGTCAATATCACTTTTCTATTTTGGATTTTTAAATATATTTACAGAAATGAGCATATATATTTAAATATAAGAATTACTTAATGTATATCATAGTATATAAGACTACAAGAATATTTATGATAATTTCTTTGACTTCACTGAATGAATGATGCTATAGCTTACACTAGACTCACTTCTCTAATCTGTCAAATAATAGAGTTACAAAAAGAAAAATCTGAAGACTTTTGCAAACTTTAAAGCAATATTACACACATGCACATATATGCAAACACAATCACATGGTTAATGTACAAAATACAAATGTCCATTATTATTATTCTTATAATTATTATCACCACCATCATCATTAATTAGGCTAGCTGCAAACTTAAGATATATTTTGCATGTTGTCTCTCCTTTTAGACTGTGAACTGCTTAAGAGCATGGGCTCTTTGGGCCTTTCCTGTATTCCTAGTGCTCAGCACAGTACCTGGCACATAGGAGACCCTTAATAAAGGCTTATTGACTTGACTCGAAATAAAGTAGATAGATCTTTTATATACTGTTCTGAGGAGAGCTTGCTGCCTTAGAAGTTTTAAAAAAAATCAAATTATCTTTCCTAATAAGTTTTTTCTTCTAACCCCTAAAGAAAATATAAAAAAATCTTAATAGAATTTCTGTGCTCTCATTATACATATATAGTTTTTCATAACTTCCTTTCATCTAGAGAAGGTTAGTTTTTATTTTTGCCTATGAGAGGTGCCTATGAGACTACCTCTCAGTCATCTCATCACCATTTTTTCTGTCACTCTGGGGAAGATTTCATTTGGAAGTTTTTAATATCCTGCTGCCAAAGAAAAATACTTGCAGACTAAGTGCATACATACCTTGCAAATAGCATTCGTCTATTTTACTAGACTGGCGACTCAAAATATAGTGCAATCTTGTGCTGGTTTAAGTTATCTAGCCCAGGAATTGTAGAGGTGATAGTCTAGTTCTGCACTGCCAAAGTGGGAATGTAACATTTCAGACCATGATAATATGAAGACCCTCAAGTTCATGGCATATGAGGATTGGTTGAAGGCACTGGGATGTTTAATCTGAAGAAGAAGAGACTTGTTTGCAGAGAGGCAAATTTTGGTTTGATTTAAGAATAAACTTAGTAACAATAAGAATAAATTTAGTAACCATAAGATCTATCCAGGATGGAACAGGCTCCTTTGGAAAGTGGGTAGGGACCTCCTCACTGGAAAACATCAAGCAAAGGCTGGATAGGACTTGTGGTTGAGTGTATAGGGCAAAGAAGGGATTCTTATTCAGGAAAAGCTTTGATGTGATTGTTTCTGGGACCCCTTTTAATATTGAGATTCCTTGTTATTGGCAGCTGAGTGGTCCAGTGCATAGGGTGCTAGACCTGGAGTCAAGAAGTCTTGAGCTCCATCCTCAGACTGTTACCAGAAAATAATATGGCCCTGGGAAAGTTCCTTTACCTTCAACCACTGCCATTTCTTCATCTATAATTGGGATACAATAGCACCAACTTCTCAGGATTGGTGTGAAGATTAGATCATATCTGTAAAGCACTTTGAAAACAGAACTATAGAAATGCTATTATTATTAGAAATACTAATATTTTCCTTGTACTTCTTGACCTACTCTTTATATTAATGATAATGGAGAGTGTGGTATAATGGTTACCAAACTGTCTTTGAAGCCAGAAAGACCTAGTTTTAAGCTCTGCCTCTACAACATACTGTATGACCCTGGGGGAGCTGCTTGACTTTTCATGCTGACAATTGTCTGGGACTAGAAATCACAGAGGAGGTGCCAACTTGCAATGGTATTTGTTTCCTCACTTGGGAGTTCCCTGTACTATTGAAATCACGGGTCCAGTCAGTCAGCAATGATTTATTATACTGTATTTGTCCTAATCCTGTATGTTACATCTTACTTCCTCCCCTCCCCCAGAACTAATAAGTATTTGGTGTTGTGGGATTTATGGAGGAAATAGAAAATAATGGGAAAAGTAGTCTAAAAAGCAAGTAAACCCAATAAACCTGAAGATTTATTTAAAACACCTTGTGGAAACCCTAGGGGAAATTCAGTGTGGCAGGTTTAAAAATGGCATTCAGACTGAACTCCAATAATAGGTCATTTTAAACAGAAAAAAAAAGGAACTAAATGTGGCAAGATTGCCCAACTGAGAAAAAGAATGAAGCCAAACAGGTGTATCAGGTCAGTTGTCAATTGGATATTAGTTAGGCAACAATTAATTTAAGAAATGCTTTGCAAGAGATTTCTTTGCTATATTTTATTCTAAAATGAAAAGACATTTCTTTTTTAATAAAAAAGGAAGAAACCAAGTGGAGAATCAGTGGGATTATGTGAACCATGGTGATGTTCAAGGAGATGAGCTAAAGATTAAAAGAATTGTTTGCTTTAGTCTTTCCTTAGAAAGTAGATATTTCTACTTACAGCTTATCTTTTGAAGAAGGTCAAAGTCAGAATAAATAGCCATAAGTGGACAGGATGTTCTAGACCTGACTAATTTAATCTTAAAAGCTACTTAGAGAGTATGCCCTTGGTTCCTTACAGTCTAATTTTAATTTTTTTTTCTATACTTATATCTAAATTATTGCACAAAAATAGGTGTTTAGAATGATGATTGAATCACCAAGGAAATACTTGTTTTGGGAATACTAGAATTAAAGTGCACTAATACATTTGGTTTTCAACGAGGGTTTAAATGAAATATAGCTTAAGGGTCTAACCTAGCTATAAATCCTATCATACTATGATTCTCCAGTTATTTAGAAAATAGGACACAAGCCAAGAACTTATCTTGACTCCTTTTCTTCTCTTATAGATTATAATTGGTCTGTAGGATATTTATATTTGTAAAAAGATTTTGAAAGTTTTCCAATGCTTGGCCTGCCTAAAAATGGAAGTTGAGGAGATGGGGTGAAAAACTATTGTCACAGATCAAGAAATGAATTAAGAATAAGAAAGAAGGAGGTAGAGGAAAAGGAGGCTTTCTCTGTCTGGAGAAGTGTAAATAGACAAATGCCCTCCTGATCAGGGTCATAATCAATTGGATTTACTGTTTTTATTAATGATCTGTAAAGGGGAATGAAATATCAAATAATTACAGGAAGATCTTGTAAAGATTGAGTGAAAGATGTAATAGATAGTAATTCCTGAATTAATTCCTAAATTTTTAATTTATTAATTAATTCCTAAAATTTTAACAATGATCTTTGGTATGGTTATGTGTGAAGTTATAAATTTAAAAGAAAATAATCTAATCTTTCCTTCCAAAGTCTTCCTTCATATATCCTCTACTATACTCAGGTGAAAACAAACTTCTTTTCCCTCTGTCCTTGGCTTCACAACCTCTATGTCTTTGCTGCTCAATTTTCTCTTTCCCTGGAATGCCTCCTTTAGCCTCCTTGCCTTTTGAACTACTCCCTAACCTTTAATTTATTATTTCAAATACCACACCGTTCCCCAAAGCTATTCTAATCCAAATGAGTCATTAATGTCTTTTTCTTTCCATAACTTCATGCAGCACCTTACTTGTACCTCTCTCATTCAAGTTTTGTATTGTTTGGTGTTACATATATAATTCTATCATAGTTAGCCTTCCAGCTTGAGGGCAGGGACTCTATCCCACATTTGCTACTTTTAAGGAGACTTGTAGTGCACTAAATTTGTAATCAAAGGACTTGGATTCAAATTCCATCTCTGTTTCTTACCACCTTTGTGAACGTGTGGTTTCCCTATCTCACCTAGGGTGGAAATTTTAGGTAGATCCCAAAAATCATTGACATGAAAGCTCTGACCTGCATTTTTCGCACTTAGGGCTAATGTACCCCCTCTCTGTGTCCCCTTTTAATCCAAACAGTTCATTTCTCTATGTTAGTATTGGACTTGCTGTGGACTTCTGATCAGCTTTAGCTCAGATCTCCCACACTCAACAGCATCAGCCTTCTTAGCATCATGCACCACCCTACTGGCAAGGAGTTTACATCTAAATCTCTTTGGTCTCAATTTTTGCATCTCTAACAGTTGGAGGTTTGTGTGAAGTGAACTCACATCTAAAGTTCCCTTTAGTGCTCAGTCGAGGATCCTCTGACTTTTGGCTTTAGAAAAAACAAACCCTCCAGTCTTTAAAACTCCATTTGTGCATCATGATCATCACACATCTATTAAGCACTTACTAGGTGCCAATCACTGTGCAAACAAAGAGAACTTAAATTGCATTGAATCTTTACTTAGATGGAGAAAGATATTTGTATAGTTTTAGTATAGACTTGGATTCTGTTACAAGAGTCTCTCAGTCCTCTTCAGCATAACCCAAATAAGTAGGTTGGTGGAGACTTGACACACAGCAGAATAAAAAGGATAGGGAAGGAGATTGGAAGAGAAGGGAAGAGAAGAGAAGAGAAGAGAAGAGAAGAGAAGAGAAGAGAAGAGAAGAGAAGAGAAGGAATGGAAGAAGAAAGGGAGAAGGAATGGAAGAAGAAAGGGAGAAAAAGGAAATACTGAGAAGCCTGGGATATAATGGCAAAAGTCAGGTAGAGCTTGGGCTCAGGTCTCAACTCTGACATTTAGGAACTGTGTGAGCACCTTTTCCCCTCCCATCTTTGGGTTCTTATATCAGCTCTGACTAGCATACATTTCCAAATTCTTCACATTGTGGCTTTAGAAGAATATTGCCTTTTGAGGTATTTAGGAAGAGGAGAATTCCCTTTTTTGAAGGGAAAAAAAATAAAGCCCAGGGATTGCAATTTGGGAAGGAGGAGGAGAAAGGGGCAGCCCTGAGTCTCAGGAGAGTTTCCTTCTGGATTCCCCTTGAAAAATGGAAGTGAAAAGATGGAGAGGCATGTGTGCCCTGGGAATTGATGTGGGGCTTCAACAGTTACCCTTTCTAGGGCACTGGTTTTGAGTCAGCAGTGGTTGGATGTCATTACCTTTGGATTGCCATTTGGTTGAGAGAAATGAGTGGGTGGTTTCAGGGCAGTTTCAATGTTGTTAACTCAAATAAGCAATGGAATTTGTATTAATTGGCACCCTTCTACCTAGATAACTTCCCCAGGGAGGCTCTGGCATTCAATGGGTGGAAGGATCTAGCTGCTTTCCCACCTTTCAGAGACCATTATTTCCTGTGCATACTCAATGCTTGAGAATTATTTGGCCCATAGTGTATATAGGACTAAACTTGATTCTCTCCTCCCCCTCCCCCCCTTTTTAAAAAAAAAATAAGTCAGGGTATTGCTTTTTTTTTATTTTTGCTTTATGGTTGCTTTTAAGAACCACCAGGCTTTAACAGAATGCCTAGGAAGCCAGGTTTTGACCTTCTTGGATCTGGGAGAGGTGCCTGGGGAATAATTTAAATGAGGTCTCCACCCCTAATTAGTTTTATGCCTCAGACTGTAAGGCAGTGACAGGAAAGGAATGGAATCTTTTACCCAACAGAGGTGGGCCTGAGTCACCAGACCAGGTGAAGAAGGCTCCTAGCTTTGGTGAACTGGTGCTGCTTGGCTCCTCCCCAGGACAAATACCAAGGGGCTCCCAGGGGAAGGGACTAGCATTTTCATGAAGAAACACCATGGCTAAAGATTGCACCACATTACAAGGCTGTGTTTTACGTGCATTTCTGTGTCTAAATATATTTTTAAAATGATCCCTTGGAAAAGAACTTTGAACTTGATGTTGAAATAAAATCCTTTAGTCTATAGAGGTGGGTCTAGGAATTGGATTAAGGCTTTGTGTTTCTGTTTTTGTTTTTGTTTCTTTTGTCTTGCTTATATGTCAACCAGGATGCAAATATTAATGTGCCAGACCTGCACCCAGGCTATCTTGGACTCAATTCCTATCTCAGACCTCTTGACTATTCAGTTCAATTATTCAATTAGACTCAACTCAGTAAACATTTAGGAAGTGTCTACCACGTGCCCCAGCATGGAGGATAAAAAAAGAGCCAAGGACAGCCTCTGCCCTCATGGAACTTAGCATCCAAGGGGGAAGGCAATGCTCAAACAGGTTAATAGATGCGGAGCAAGCAAAGACAAGAGAAATGGGAAATGAATCAGAGACGAAGGGCTGGAATTCAGCTCGGTCAGACCCTCGGTCAGTTGTCCATCCTCTCTCTGTCTCTGAGACCTGGCAGTGGCTGCTCTGCACTGGCGTTTACTCCCTAGCAGTGCCCAGCATCAATAACAGCTTGTGCTGGACCAAATAGTCACCTGATAGAAGACAGATCTGTGATTTCATTGTGGAAGGGAGTTCCTAGATTAGGAAACTAGTTTTAGGAATGCTGATCCGCCTTGCCAATCAGCAGGAGACCAAAGGATGGACTGGTCCAAAGTCACAACTAGAGGAGTCAGGATGGGTCTGAACGCAGATTCAAGCCCTCTATAGCCATCTAGTCTGAATTCACAAACATTTGTTATAGGCACATACTACGCTTACGAGCATAGGCGATGGTGTGGATAGAACATCAGATCTAGAGTCGGAATCACTTAAGGTCAAATCCAGCCTCAGATGGGTAGTAGTAGTCGTTGTGTGACCCTGGGCAAGTCCCTTAACTCTGCCTCAGTTTCCTCATCTGTCAAATGAGCTGGAGAAGGAAACCACAAATCACCCCCATTATCTCTGTCAAAGAAACCCTAAACAGGGTTGAACATGACTAAGAATAATTGCAATAGCAGCAAATTATACATACAATTTATAATAGTTTGTTCCTGTGAATTACAAACATTTCATTATCACAAGTACTTTATTAATTTTGAAATACATTTTAAATGGTTTGGATTTCAAAATTATCTTAGTTGAAATGCATCATTTATCTTCACCTGGAAAGTTTAACAATATGGATTTATGTCATTCTGTCAGTGGTTAGTAAGGATTATTCTAAGTTTGACTATCTGATCAATTAAGGATGATTTTTTTTGGGGGGGGAGTAGTGGGATTGGAGGCTGATTAGAGGTAATTTATATTTTTTCCCTTGAGTTTGTTATTTAAAAAAATCATTTTAAGTAGTTGTCTCAATTTCCTCATCTATAAAATGGGGATAATAATAGTAACCATCTTGCAGTATTTTTCTTATGTTGAAATAAGTTAATGTATATAAAGCACTTTGCAAACCTTAGATGATCTTGCTGGTAAGCTTCTATTTAGATAGATGAATCACCTCTCTTGACTCTTTTCTAAAAGTCCTTTTGAGTGCATCCTAGCCTAGCCCCAGAAGCCCAATTTGAATAGTCATCTCTTTGGAAGATTTTTCTAGAAAACTTCTAAAAGATGAGTACAAATTTCTATAGGACTATGCCTTTAGGCTCTAGAAATAGGAATCAAAAGAATTTAAGTCCTAAACATGCGAGAACCAATAATATTCCTTTTTTCTCTTCCTCCCTCTCCTCCTTGAGAAGCCCCAGACAGTTCTGAATTCCCCAATCAGTTCTAAATTCCCCAGGCTCCTGTGGACTCGACTCTCTGGAATCAATGGGGTCCAGCTTGGATTCTTGTCTCTCCAGGGAAGCACCCCAAATTCTTGAGAGTCAGGTTTTCTTGTCTCTCTTTATTTTAAAAATGTTAAGCTTTTACACTTAGTAGACCCTTAATTAGTATTTATAAAATGAAGCATTAAGGAGTAGGGGAGTTTATATTTGACCCCCCCCCTTCTTCTTTGCATTCTGTTGCCATGTGCTCCCTGGAGGGGGCAGCTAGGTGGCATAATGGATAGAGCACTGGATCTGACTTTAGGAAGCCCTGAATTCAAATTCAATCTTGGACACTATGTGACCCTGGACAAGCCTTTACTCCCTGTTTGCCTCAGTTTCCTTATCTGTCAAATGAGCTGGAGAAGAAAAAGACAAACTACTCCAGTATATTTGCCAAGAAAATTCCAAATGGGATCACAAAGATTCAGACAAGACTGAAATGATTGAACAAAAACTCCCCAGAAGCAGCATTGATGGAGAGGAAAGAACCCTCTTTTCCATCTTAAATGGGATACTTTGCTTCTTATCCCTAGGCAGCTACTCTCACCTGCCTGCCTGTTTCTCTCCATCTTTCTCTCTTCCATTTTTTTTTTAATCCAGACCTCTGGCTTCACTGGGAGAAAACTCACTCAACCCTGCAGCTTATTCTTAGAGAGTTGACCAAGGTAACTGATGAGACTTGAACTCAGCTCTATGTGACTGTTGGTCTCTTTTTGTTTTCTTTTCTTCCCCCCCCCCCTTCCTCCCTTCTCTTACAGTCTCCTCACCCACCCCTTTTTCCTTTGTGTGTTAAGTCTGAGAAAGTATCCCATCAGTCTAGCCCACTTAAAACCTCAGGCTTAATAGAGCTTTAAAAAATGCCCTCTTCCCAGGAACAAACCTTCTATTTATGCATAATACTGATGTGGATAAACCTTCCTCCTTCAAGTTTGAGTTTTTGTGGAACTGATGAATGGTGTTATTTGAGGGTGTGAAGCTTTTTGCAGTCACCCCAGGATCTCTTTAGGATCAGAGTCTCCCCTGTACCCTAGGCATCTTTACATTGGCACATAAACCAAGAGGATTTTCCCATTCCAAGCTAGAGTTCAGTAGCACACCAGCACTGTTTTATAGCAACATTTAAATTGCACCTCACTTGGTGGTGGTAGCTATTAAATAACAATATCAGATATTTTATAAGATTTTTTTTTTTTTTTAGAATGTGGAGTTAGGGCTACGGGGGTGGGAAATGCTTATTTGGCTCTACTAAATGTGTGTAATGATCAGGGTTTGCTGCCCACTTTATTACCCTGTTAGGGATCACAGAGTTTGAAAGATTTTCTGTAAAACTTCTTAAAGACAATTCTGAAACTTAGGTATAATTTTCGACAATTTCAGTTAATGGCATTCTTTGCCTACGGGCTTTTTTCTCCCTTCAAATCTTAGATTTAAAAAAAGATTCAGATTTCCTGCCTATCTGTAGGACTTGGACTTTGTTTTTTTCATTTATTTATTTATCCATTCATTCGTTTATTTATTTATTCAGTCATTTATTTGTTTATTTAAAAGATTTTTTGATTGATTTTTATTTATTTATCCCAATGTGATTTGGGAATGAGCTAAACTTTTCTTACAGCCATATCTTTGCTTATTTTTTTAACCCTTTCAGTCTTAGTAAAAATTCTTAAGATAGAAGGGCAAGGGCTAGGCAAACAGGGTTAAGTGACTTGCCCACTGTCACACTGCTAAGAAGCATCTGAGGTCAGATTTGAACCCAAGTCCTCCTGATTCTGGCTGACTCTTTTACCACTGAGCCACCTAGTTTCCCCCATATCTTTATATTTTGCATAAGGACTTGGCTGTGACAAATGAAATTGTAAATGGTAAAACTGTAAACATTCTGCTTTTTTTTAAAAGTGTCTTTTTTCTCCTAAATATTTCATTAGAACCAAAATTAATGTTAGGATGTATCTCTGGCATGTTAAATAAGTTGCTTCTTATTTTTCCTTTGGAATCAGTTTACTATTTCTATAAGAATTGTAACTTATATTTATGTGCTCAAGTATTTTTTCATTGATATTATCAGTGTATGTTGCCCAACAAAATCATACTTTCTGCTTTTTTCTTAAATGTAGAAATAAGTTAGACAGTAGAAATAGTTTCTTTGTCTCCATATGTCAGAATTTGTTCACTCTCCTAGATAATGACAGTTTTAAAGAATTATGTGCTAGTGGGCATGAAAGAATATTAGGCTCTTTGCAATTTGATTAATTTGGGTTATTATCCTTTAAAGACAAGTGATTTCTTAAATGGAACTGAGCTAGTAAAGTAAAACAACCGGGTGGTAAATGGGGCAGAACGTGGCATATGTAAAATAAATTTTCTCTCTAACATTTTGCAGAATTCACAAAGTTTACTTTGGAGCAGTAGCTACTTATAGCTTAAACTCTTTATTCTTTCAATAGAGTGACAAGGATATTTTTATTTCAACCTATGTAACTCAGTAAGTTTTACTCATCAGGCTTTAAGAAATATGTCGAATTTTTCAGAAGTATTTGAAATCTCCAAGATTATCCACCAGTGACTTCATTTATTTATTTTTTTTTGTTTTAAGTTTAATGAGCATTCGCTTTTCAATCCCAAATCTTAATAAGCAAATTGCGAGAAATGAAAAATGTTTCCTGAGAAGCTTGTTTGTAAGTTGAGTGTTCAGCATGGGTGAAACCATGTTCTCTCCTTATTAAGCATTTTCCTCATTTCCATTTTCGCAAAGAAATCTGATTAACATATATAAACAAGAATGAATCAGGTAGCATATGTCAGAGCTAGTAATAGACTCTTGCATGAGTTAATTCTCAGCCTGCACTCCAAGTCACAGCTTGGGTATCCCGGAGGTCCCAGGTAATCAGCACTCCCAGCGTTGGCTTGGACCATGGGTAGCATGGGCAGTGGGATTCACGATGGGGTGCTGCTGGAAACAATTAGCCAATGAACAACACAAGTAAAGTTAGATATTGTTTTTCCAATGGTTGCCTAATGAAGAAGATATTTAGCGTAATGGAGGAATAGTGGACTAAATGGAGACCCCATTCTGGCGCAGAAGGGTGGTGGTTGAAATTCTATCAGATAGCATGAAGTTGCTACTGACAACAGTAATTATCAGCTGAGCAAGTGTATTCATTTATGAAAGGCTCTGAAATGAAGCCCAATCCAGGCAGTAGAATTCAGATGCATGCCTTTCAGATTTCTGTCCTGCAGCCCTACATCTGCTTATTAAGAGTTATCTTCTGAATGAGAGTATTTTTCCAGTCCTAAGTCACTGCACCTGTTGCCAAGAGGTATTTATTCCAATCACTTTCCTAAAGCATAGCGAGTCACGGCTTGACATTTTATAGCTTATGGGGGAGGGGAACAAAAATCCTGTCTTTTCAAAATCATTTGTTGAGCGAGGGGAAAAAAAAATGGAACAAAACAGTTGATTTTACCCTAAGCACTGCTATTTGGCAGTATTTGAATTTGCACAGCATAAACCAGCAATATTGATTTCTTTCTTTCTTTCTTTTTTTTTTTGCTCATAGGGCATCCCACCAGTTTTTTCCTCAATTGTCAGGGTGATAAGATAGATTGGATCACATTCTGCTTTTTTGGAGATGCTTATGGTTCACTCTTCCCCTCCCTACCCTATCTCGTGGAAATGGAAATGGATTACAAATTTTGTTTAGTGTCAATACCATTGTGATTCTATAGTTCAAAGACATCTATCTAATTTAAGGAGGAGGGCCCTTTGGGTTCATTTGTGTAGCTTTACATTCATATATTGAAAACTTTGCCACCAAACCCCCATCGTTCCCTTTGGCTGTTCGTCCTGCCTCTTCCTATCGGGACCCCATTGATGCTGGTACCTCAGGTATGCTCTCAAGAAGATGCTTGTTGTGCTGATGGCAGGCATCTGAGCCGAGTAATCATCTGTGTTACTGCATGCCCTCACAAAGGCAGAAACTATGTTTAAGTAATGATTGAGGTCTAACCTGGAGGCAGGATATCATCTTCATTCTATCTTTAACTTGCTCCTGTGGTTCAGAACTGCATAGCATGAGTGGGATGTGTAAATAGAAATACTCTAAGGAACTGTGTGACCCGGGGATAGTGGAGGAGAGAGTGTGGGGAATGGATTGTGTCTCCTTTTACCACCACAGATGGCAAGACCACAGTTAATTTGGACCTTCAAAGTTATGTGACCGTCGATGGTCGTGCTGGTCATAAATGTTCCAAACCGTTGTCCATTCTCCCTTTTGCAAATTCCAAAACACCTTATTTTTTTTAAAGCAACTATATGCATGGACATCTTCTCTATCCACACCTGACTCTCCTGTGTAGAGAAGGAATTAAATGGAAGTTTTTAGTGAACAAATCTGACTGTCCTTCAGAAAGTTGTTATTTTCAGTCATTATAATTTGTGGTTCTTTATTATTATTGTGGGATTTTTATTTGATTTTTCTTTACTAGTCATTATACCAACTTTTATCAGTGCCAGCTACAGAATCTTAATCCTTATATCCTTGTGACAGGCAATAGCCTAAACAGAATCTTTATATAGTACATTCTGGTTTGAATAGGTAGGCATAATTCACTGATTATTGACACAGTTGGAGATGTTAGGATACTGCTGTACTTCATCAAGGGAAGCTTGCATATTTAAAGCATGATGTATTATTTAAACAATGTAAACTTTCTGCTGGCTGTAAATGTTACCCACAAATCTTTGTGCCTCCTGCATACAATTTGTCTTTACTGCTGTTTTTGTTTTGTTTAGTTTTTCTTTTTTGAGTGATCATTGACCATTTCCAATGGCTACTTCAAATCATATCACTCAACTTTAGGTTGTGATTTTTTATTCCCAGTTTTATGAGATCTAGTTTTTTTTTCTTAATAGGAGCAATTCAATCTAATGAACCAAACATTTATTAAGTGCCTCTTGTGTATGAGGGACTAAGAAATCAAAGTAAAAAAAAAAACCTTTTCTAAACTTTGCAGAAACCAAAATCAAAACCAAAACACAATCCCTGATCTCAGGAATGTAAGGAATATATAAGAAAGAATATGTAATGAATATTAAAGACACACACATACTCTTAAACATATATACACACATAGGTATATACTCTTAATTTGGTAGTATAACAGTTTTCGGATAATATTAATATGAGGAAGGAATGTATTTAAATTAGTACTTTTACCTTGCATTGCCTTAGGGATAAATTTTTAAAAATAAATAAATAAAATAAAATTTTAATATTAATATTTAAAGCACTGCAAAGTATTTTAAGGTCATAGAGATGAAAATTAAAATGATCTTAAACATGTTCACATAGTCATTGTCTCTCATTTTACAGATAAGCATACTAAAACCAATCAATGACTTGTTTCACGGCAAGGTTAACCATCCGAGGTTTATGTGAGCCCAGGACTCTGTCACCATATCTTGTATTCTCTCCAGAGTATTTCCATGTAGACCAAATTCACTTGACTCTCCTTGATACACTCTTTATTACATCCAAAATGGCTTGATAATTGCTGAATTGTACATTCTGTTTCCTTCCATCATGGTTTGTCTTTTAAGAGTCCCTGTTTCCATCAGGCCACAACTCAAGTCACATCTCCTAGACTAGACCTTTCCTGATCCTTCCTGTTACTTCTATTCTCCCCACCTCTTGAAATGAATTAATAATTACTTTATATTTATATATTTATGCACAGATATAGTCTCCCCAAACCTATAAATTTTAAGATATTAAAACTTGACTTGGTATCAATTCTAAGACAAAATTTAATTTTTTAAATATATGAAAATGTCTTGAAGGTTTCCAAAGCAATTTATATATTAAGAGTTCAGAGTGTTCCAATATGGCCTCAGACACTTCCTAGTTATATGTCTGAGGCCATATTGGAACCCAATTCCTTCCATCTATAGGCTTGGCTCCCTATCCACTCAGACACCTAGCTGCCCAAGACCTATATAATGTTAACCATTACTCATATTTATCATCTTTAAAATTGACTTTTTCTATAAATGCCATGTTCATAATCATATTTCTTTGATAATGATAATAACGATGATGGTGATGATGAAGATGATATAATGCCTAATGAATAGAGAGTTTTAAAATTCAAACTTTAAAATTTTTTATTTTTTAATATTAAAATTTATTTTAATTTAAAATTTAAAATTCAATTTTTTTTTTTCTACTAGCTGTGTGTCTGGGCATGTCACAAACTCTCTCAATTCATTTTCTCATTTGTAAAATGGAGATGATAATACCCTGTATTACTAACTGCCTCTGGAAGGGTTGTTTTATGACTTAAATGAGATAAAATATTTACCAAGTTTTGAATACTTTAAAGTGCTATATATATGTTAGCTATTATTTTTATTTTCAAAGAATACCCATATTTTTTCTATATGCATAATTCCTAGTTATTAAAAAGCTACCATGTGACATTAGAGCAAACCACCTGAAAATGGTATATACATTTTTTTTTCTTTTCACAAGTAAATGATAGTTATTAAATCCCATCCATTTCTTATGTAGGTTTCAGCCGTGCAGCACTGCCATTTGGATTAGTTAGACGAGAATTGTCCTGTGAGGGTTACTCCATCGACCTCCGCTGTCCGGGAAGTGATGTCATCATGATTGAAAGTGCTAACTATGGCCGAACAGATGATAAGATTTGTGATGCAGACCCTTTCCAGATGGAGAATACAGATTGCTACCTCCCAGATGCCTTCAAAATTATGACACAGAGGTAAACATTTGTATATATTCTGTACCTATTTGCTAGCCAAAATATAGCTAAAATGATTATGATCTAGAGGTAGGCACAAATTGTGGGGTTCCAATAATTATTAGCCCTCATTTGTACTTATGAGGCATTGGTATGTGGTTGTATACAGAAATCCAGCCTTAAATTCAGAAAAGACTCAAGTCAAAAAACCTGCCTCTGACACAAACACGGGAAAATCATATGCTTTAGGCAAGATGGAGAATGTGGACAGTTAAATCACTTTTCTTGTGTAATTCCACTTTTATATCCCAATCGTCTCTACCTTTTCATAGCTCCATCAACATTGTATCAGTATGCTGATGTTCTCACAGCCACTCTAAACATTAAAAAAAATCCCATCTTTTATCATCTTTGCTAAATTACCTTAGTGTGAAGTGAAACCTTAAACTTGCTTTATTTTGCTATTCTCTTACCATTATTAGTTATATGGAGAATGTTTTCCTTGTGGTCGTTTATAGTGTGCAGTGTTTTGAAAATGGTTCATATTCTGTGACTGCTTATCAGTTAGGAAATAGTTCTTGCCCATTTTGTTCTTTTTTGTTTTGGGGTTTGTTTTTCCAGACCAGTGATTTCAGTGATATTTTGGATATTAGAGTTTTGTCATTAAATGTTTAATATAAATTTTTTTTTCATATTCTACTGTTTCTCTCCTAATTATGTCTTTATTGTTCTCATTTGTGGGGAAAGTTTCAATTTTTGTCTAATCAGAATCATCAGTGGAAATAATTTCAATCAGAGTTCTAGGGGTTTCCCCTTCCTCCTATCTACATACTCATTCCAAAATAGATGCATAGTCTACATTCTGGTTTATGTTGTTTCTCATAAAATTCCTTTATTCAAACATTCTTATTTCAATATAGAATATTAAAAAGTAGAGGTGAGAATATTTGTCTATGAGTTTTCATGTTTTGCAGAAGTGAACAAAAGCAAGGAGAATCAACTCACTTGTTCTTAGTATCACTTTGTTTTTTTTTTTACAAAGCATTGAGTATAAACAGCTACTGTATATAAAAAAGTTTCTAAATAGCTGTTACAAACAACCTGGCTTCTATCAGTCTAATCCAGAGGTTTTCAAGTCATGGCCTGGCTATCCATTGGGGGTCCCCAACACTCTTTCAGGAGGTTTGGGTGGTGAAAACAGTTTTCATCATAATATTCAGATATTTTAATTTCTGATATTATAAATATCAGTAGATATAGCCCACAGAAATAACAATTCTTCAAGGTTAGGGCACTCGGTAATTTTTGAAGAGTATAAAGGGGTCCTAAGATTAAAAAGTTAATAATTGACCCTTTCTTGACTAACGTGAAAATGACATACGACTAACTTCAATGTATTGGGCTTCCTTATTAGGTCATGCATTTCTTCTCACGTGAGGTCTATGAGCAAAGGTTGGATATTTGCATTTAAGGCATTTTGCAAAGAAGAGTCTTTCTTAGGGGAGATTTAGAAAAGATGAACCCTCTGATGTTCCTTTCAAGCTCTTTCTAACAAAACCAGTGACTTTTTTTGATGGTCGTGTTCCTTTTTTCTGTTGTTCTCTTAGCTGGTGGAAGATAAATTTGAAAGGCAGGAATTCTTAGTAGTTGGAGATCTCCAATAAGTAAGACTGTGGTAAAAGTTCCATTTCTGGGATAGGCTGGATAGGACTAAAACTCTGGGTTTCAGAACAGTTACTGATCTACATTGGGATTGGGACTCTACACCAGGAATATCCTCCATGGATGAAACCAGACCGTGATTCCAGAATAAAGAAAGAATAAAGAGAGAAAAAAAACCAGAATATAGTCCTAGTAAAGTTTCTTTATTAGAGCGACAGTAGATACAAAGATTAAGAAATAGTGAAGGCATCCTGATGAGAATACTTTTTAAAGGATATATCTTCAACTATCTAGTCAACTGATTGCATTAAATATCATACAGATGATTTTGATAAAATATTTTTATAAGTGTTCTTGATGTATCATATTTGCAATCAGTCTCTAATGGTAATTATTAAACATCTTGTCTAATACAATTATGATGAAGTTACAATATAAATATTTGTAAATAGTATTTCTCCCCCACCCCACTTCACAACCTATATGGCTCAAGCCAACTATTGAACTTGTGCATAGAATGACCTCAAGTTAACATCTGTTGAAATTCTGGAGATTTATCAAGGTAAGGACTTGGAATAGAGTGTTTTGTCCTGGGAGTGGCAGTGTGAACACTTTTTGTCATCATTCTCTCTTTAAAACTATTTTTGCCTTTAGTTCCCTTTCCAGTTGATAACAAATAACCCGAGTTACTCCAGTTACTTTCTTATGAAAAGACAATTCTGTCCCCTACAAAGGTTTGTTCTAGAGATTTCAGAGAAGTCAGGTAGGCAGATGGAGCATTTTACCCAGTCATTCATTGTACGGTGTCTCCCACCCAAGTCTTATTTTTATATTTTGTGCTGAGGAGATGACTTGGAGCTCTCGAAGGCTATTCCCAAGGGAAGTACATGTTGATAGAGATCTATATTACTACAGAAAATCTGTAGGTTGTTGTAATTCATTTCATTGTCTTTCCACATCATCCTTCTTTTTCTTTTGACAGTGCAGGACTTGGACTTTTTTTTTCCAAGTATTGAAATTCTGTGATATTTTGCAAGTGCTCATACTATCTTTCATCTCTATACCTATTTCCAAAATACATGCTTAAGTGCTCAAGTGGGTATTTCCACACAGAGCTTAAGAAAACCTCCTTTATAATTGCTGAATCATAGAAATAGCATAATTGCTGATTACGTACTATTATGAAAAATTAAGGACTCCAATATTTTGTTGACAAGAATAGCAGTACTTAGTTGTTGTCTTTCTTTAAGAAGTTGGAAACTTCAGCAGTCGGTTGTGATCATCTTATTCTAGTGATATATGAAAGGAGTCTTAAGTCTTTTTTTTTTTCCTCCTGGTATCTCACTTCAAATAAACCTATAAAAATAGAGAGAGAGAGAGAGAGCTTGACAGTCCTCAGCAGAAGGATCATTGTCTCTTCTGTTCATTATTATTGCATTTTCAAAGTGTGCTCACAGTAAATATTGTTATTTATGGAGAAGTTAACAGCCATTCTTTCCCATATGTTCTTGGGTTTTACTTTATTAACCTTTTTTCTTGGCAAGTGGTTTTCTCTTTGTAATCTCAAGAAGAATGGGCTTTTTAAAAGGGTTGTCAGACAAAAAGGATGGACAATTCTTGTCACTGAATGTAGCATATTTTGCTTATATTAAAAAGGCATAAACACATTTTTTTAAAAAACATCAGAATGTTTCCATTACATTTAAATTGCCCCTTTCTATATTAGGAGGGATAAATAATGCATAAGAAGACATGTACACTAAAAATAAGCATTATTGAAATATGCCATCTACTTTATTTCCAGACCCTTCACACCTCTGTCATACATAGCAATTGGGACACAAGTAAGTCTCTTTGTAAGTAGGCTTTGGCAAATGTTGTTAGGTCTATTTGGAAAGACTGATATTTAGATCCCCTCTCTGGGAACGCTTGTGATGCTACTCAGTACCATTTGGTGAGAAAGCATAGAAGCATTTTTTAAGCAATGCCATTTCTTTTAAATCTTGGACGACACTATTCTTTGTTTCCTTATTTGGATCATGGTAAATAGCCATCTTAATACCACCCTTAATAGTTGAACTTTGCCCTCCCTACCTTCCAGGGAAGTTTCTCAGTTACTCAGTCTGTTTCATGAGGTTATGCTTCCTTTTGCTTGTAGAATGTCTGAATGCTATTCTGTTTATCTGCAAATCATTATTCCCAATGGTGCATAAATAAGGATGCATTCAAGAAATAATTTACTGGTTATTGTCTTTATCAAAACTATTTACATCTCTAAATATTTATGGTCTTTGTATATTGTTACATCCAAGCTGATTTCAAAATAAGTAATAATTTTCTATGTTATTTCTATTAATACCTTTTTTTAGGCAGCTAGGTGGCAGAGTAGATTGAGTCCTAGATTTAGAGTCAGAAACTTTTGAATTTTAATACTGTTTTAGTCACTAGCTTGTATGTCCCTTGGAAAGTCACTTAACTGCACATTGCCTTGGCTTCCTCATCTTTAGAATGGGGATATTAACATCTAATTCAGGGCTGTTACAACAAGAAAATCAGATAATATGTGTAAAGTGCTTTGCAAACCTTAAAGCACTATATATAAATGTCAGCTATTATTATAATTAATATTCTTATTCTTTCTCCTTCCTTTCCAAATATATCCTTCTTTTATCTGATGTTCCATCATGTATAATAAAGCTTTATATAACAACAAAAAAAAAACTTCAGCAAAACTAACCAACACATCAGCCAATGCCTTGGCAGCTTTACCAAAACAAGAAGTATGAAAAAGAACATTAAAAATGCAAAAAAAGAAAAACTAAAAAGAAAAATATTCACATTTGCACACAAGATGTGCTTATGTCATACTCTCAGTGCACATTATAGGAGTATGAAATGACTATATGTCTAATTCTCTGTTATAGAATTGCTGATTTCACCAGGGGAGCAGATCTCCAACTTTGGTTGCTGATAAATGATTCTATCCAATTAAGTTAATTGAATAATAATCTCTTTATTCAAAATCAAACCCATTTCCAGATCTGACCTTGAACTTTCAGTTAAATATATATACATATATATTTTTGGAAAGTAGCATTTCAGCAATCATACTTTTCCCCTGTAAACATACTTTCAAAGAGACCTCCTAAAAAAAAAAGATGATGATTATCTCTAATGGGTTTAGTTAAACAAAGTAACCTCGAGGGACAAATAAAATATTTTCTTAAAAGGTTGCATATGAAAAAATTAAAGAATGAGAAATAGTTTTAAAAGTAAAATGGTTCTAATGGTGAGTTATTAGAAAACATTCTATTAATGCAGGGGTAGTTAATGATTAAAATGGGAATAAGTTGAGGAGGAGAACACTTGTAGTCCCTGCTGCTGTTGAGATGAGGCTGCTAAGATGAATCTTTGGTGCCCAGGAGAATTCTGAACTCTTATTATTCAGTCATTTCAGACTCTTCATGAACCCAGTAGGGATTTTCTTTGCAGAGATAGTATAATGATTTGCCATTTCCTTCTTGAGCTCATTTTCCAGTTGAGGAAACTGAGGCAAACAGAGTCCCCAAGTAAGTGTCTGAGGCAGGATTTGAACTCTAGTTTTCTAGGCTCCAGTCCCAACACTCTTTCTACTGAGCCACCTGGCTGCTGCAGAGCTGTGGAATGAGACTAAAGCTGTTAAGGTTTCTGCACTAAATCTGTCACCAATATGATGAGATCAAGGGAGTGGCGGATGGCCAGGCTATTAAGAAGGGACTTTTAGAACCTGATTGGAAAAACAAATGGGTTGAAGGGCTGTGCTCATCAGTATTAGGAACTGGTGAGAACTGCCATTATACTAATTGAGATAGGGAGGCCTCTTCTTAGTCAATCAATCAATCAATCAGTCATCTTTTTCTCCTAGCTAGCAGAATAAGCCGAGACAGATTATCTTTTCCTGGAATTTAATGTCCAAGTATATTAATGGAGTTCAATCAGAACTTTTAAGTTGTTTCAGCCTCCTTTCAACAAGAAGATTTTCCAAATTAGTTAGATTGACAACTAACAGCATATTTAAGTTATTCTACTACCTCCTTGCTTCTGTAGGGGTTGCAAACAATAAGTACCTTTTATTTTATTTTATTTTTATTTTATTTATTTTTTTAAAAAACCCTTACCATCTATCTTAGAGTCAATATCATGTATTGTTCCTAAAGCAGAAGAATTGTAAGGGCTAGGCAATGGGGGTTAAGTGACTTGCCCAGGATCACACAGCTAGGAAGTGTCTGAGGCCAGATTTGAATCTACAACCTCTCTAGGTCTCTAGGTCTGGCTGAGCCACCCAGCTGCCCCTACCTATTCATTTAAAAAAGCAAGATTTAAAAGAAATGTATGCGTTATACAAATTTTCTAAAACATCAAAACTGTCATAAAATAGCAATAATTTAAAAATAATAGCTAAAATAGTTTTTTATGGAATATTAATTCAAATTAGTTAAAGTTGATGGAATGAGGAAAGAGTCAAGTCCAAAATCCATTTCTGATGCTTACTGTGTGACCCTGGGCAAGTCACATTTCTCTGAGCTTCAAGATACTATCTAGGAATTACCTATGAGGTCATAGCTTAGAATGAAATCTGCCTTGCCAGAGGGAATTCCCACAACTGAAGGCAATTCTCTATGCTGCAGAAATCACAGATGTTTCATGTATTATTATAATTCTGTAATGTAATTATGAATAATGTATAGACATTTAAAACACTAGACAAGAAATTGTCTCACTGATCCTCAGTGTGTTTAAGGAGCCGTGTCTTGTGAATTTCCTGACCCTTTACATTTAGTCACTGCCAGTGTGTTCCAAGATAAATATTTTCTTCCTCTTTAATTAATAAAAAAAGCATTTGTCTTTTTGTAGTGATTTGTGATTTTTTTTTGTGATCCTTTTCATTTATATCAGATTATATTATCATTGAGTATTCAGAAAAGCAAGTCATATATTGATTAGCCCCCTTGAAAAAAAAGGTGGGCTTTCATAGTGAAAATGAGAGATAATAAATGGACCACCTAAGGGACACATAGCTATCTCCTGATAATTAAAAGAACCAGAGAAAAGCCTCATCATCTTATGAATGATTATTTATAGGTGGCTTGTGGAAAGTCACTGATGAAAATCTCAGAGGATGAGAAAGCATGGAGGACTGGTAGGGAATACCTCTTATTCCCTACTCTGATGAAACCAGGGTCCATCAAAATATCAAGTCTTAGTTCTTACTTTTAGTGGCTCTATTTTTATGTTTGTTTAGTCTCCTTTGTAAATTCCATATGAGAACCAACTTTTATTCTACCATTAGAAGGTTAATTTACACAGTCTTCCTTTTCCATAAATGCTTTGATTTTCCTTTAAGTGGCAGTAAAATAGTGATAGGTTGTGAGAGGCAGCAGGGATGAAAAGCTCTTAGGCAATTCAGGAATGAATGAAATGCATTCCACCTTTTTTTTTTTTGCATTATCTCTATATTAAAGTTATCTAACAACTTTCTCTTCCCTCAACATTACCACAGCTAATCAAAAATTATGTGTGAAAGGAATTTGATACTGGCATAAACAGTGAGAAGGAATGAAAAGGGAGATGTTTCTATGTTTCTTTTTTTGTTTGGAGAGAGAGCGAGAGCGAGAGAGAGAGCGAGAGAGAGAGCGAGAGAGAGAGAGAGAGAGAGAGAGAGAGAGAGAGAGAGAGAGAGAGAGAGAGAGAGAGAGAGAGAGAGAGTGTGAGAGTGAGAGCGAGCAAATTGAAAGACTACCCTGGGTATATAATGGAAGGAGCACTGCTCTAGAATTCAAGGGGGTCTTACTTCATATTCTTTCTTTGAAACATACTACTTTTATAGTCACCTTGGATAAGTCACTGAATATCCCTCCACCTATCCCAGTTTCCTTATGGTAAAATGATGGGGTCAGACCATATGGCCACTGAGTTCCATTCTAGCTATAGATCTGTAATTCTCCCATTTAAATAGGATTTAAAGAAGATAATAATTAGTACAAATTGGCTACATCCATTGGAAAAAATAACTGAATTAATATGTCTTCACAAGAGAAAGGACAACTTAGGTGGGAGAATGAGAGAAACCATTTCTTCTAGAGTAGAGATAAATATAAAGTTGTATTAGTCAGATCAAGTCAGTGAACACCCTCTGAGTGACAAGCACTGAACCAATCACTGGCGATACAGAGAAAGGCAAAAAAAAGCAACAACCACCAAAAAAAAAAAAAACCACATTTCGCACTCTCTTGAGGCTTCAAGTCTCATGGAGGAAACACCAAGCAGGTAACTATATACAAGTAAGCTAACGATAGGATAAATTGGAAATCATCTCAGAGGGAAGGAACTAGCATTATGGGATATTGAGAAAGATTTCTTGCAGAAGTTGACTTCAAATAAACCAGAAGGAAGAGATGAGGGGGGGTTGGGGGGAGAAGAGTGACATGACGTAGGCTTTGGGGAACAGCATAGCCTCTGGCTTTTGTATGTTGTCTCCCCCATTAAGTTGGGAGATCCTTGAGACCAGGGGATGATGCTTTTTGCTTTTCCTTGTAACCTCAATGTTAGCACAGTGTCTGGTACACAGAAGTTATTGAATGCTTTTTGAATGATCTAGTCATGGGTGCTTAGAATGTAAGTGTCTTGCCCAGCTAATGTCAAAGGGAAGAATGAAAACCATTCATTAATGACTAAGGCCAATTTTTTCTCCCCTACTTATTCCACATTTTGACTTTTGTTGATAGGGTAAAGCTTATAAGTGACATAATGTGATGTTTTTACATTTTTAATGGGAAATTTTTAATAGTGAATAGCATAGAATCAAAGAAAGGACTTTGGACATCATTGAATTCAAAACTCTCATTTTGCCAGTGAAGAGACTGAAGTCCAAAAAGAAACTGGAAGGTACTTTAGAAACCCCTTCCTTTTAGAGATGAAGTAAATTGAGTTCAAAGTGGTTAATGTGATCTAAGGAAGAGAAGGAGGATACTAGCTTGCATTTCTATAGTGCTTTGAGAATTGCAACGTGCTTTTATCAATATACTACATCATTTGGTCATAGATTTAGAGTTTAAGAAGAGACTATAGAAATTCTAGCCCATTTCTCTTAACCTTTCCATAATTTTTCAGGGGAGAAAAATGGAGGCACAAAAGGTTAGGTGACTTATTCAAGCCCACACAGATAAGCTAAGATTCAAACCCAGACCATGTGCCTCTACTCTCCAGAGTCACTCAGATATAAGTCATTAAACTGAGATAGGAATCTAGTTTCTGAGTTCAAATTTAACAGTTTCTACTACACCATGCTGCCTTAATTAACCCATTAAGTCAAAGGAGTGATTCAATTGATGAGAATTTGGGGGAGGAAGTACAGTATTACAGGGTGGGTATGGTTTTGTGCTTCAAGCCACTTGCAAATGGTAGTTCTTGTCTAGTGTTTTGTTCCCTGGCTCATTATGCTTCAGCAGGTGTGGGGGAGGCTAGAGAATCTAATTATGCCCTGTTTCACATAATTCAGTTTAGTTTCTCAGCCAACATGCAGCTGTGAGTGGTTGGAATGGAAGCCAGGTTGGTTTCCCCTTTGCTCAGGATGAAGCTGAAGGATGCTTTTCTCTCTCTTCTCTCCTGGGGAAAGCATATGGCTTGCTCTTTCTTGGATTCCAATGGACACTGTAGCCTATTGTTTTGCATTTAAAAGGAGCATTTTTTCCAACAAGTCTCAGTGCACTGTGTCTAGTTTTACAATGTTTATGTGACCGAGAACAAACAGGATCAATCTCATTTTCCAGAGAGCAACTTTGAGCACAAAAGATGAAAGGTTTGGCCAGCTGGGTGCTGAAACCTCAGACATTTCTTCCTAGGAACAGAAGTCTTCTAGGAACAGCACTTTGTCTTTTGCCTGCTCCTCCTAGGTGTGAAATTCTGTACCTTCAAATAGGTTTCCTCTTCTCCTGGTACCTCACTCGTGGTATCCTCCAAGTTCCTCTTATACTTCAATTATATGACCATGTCTGTAAAATGATACCAATAACTTAGCCTCCTACCCATTTCACAGGGATGCGGTAGAGATTAATGAGAAGCATGTGCAAAGTATATGAAGAAAGACACTACCTAAATACCTAGACCCACTAAACCTTAATATAATTTACTATGAAGAAGTGATGGCGGATGGAGGCTTATCAGAATTTAAGCAGGAAAAATCCATTAAAGTGCAGTCACAGCTCTTCCAGCATGTTTTGGCCGACTTCATGATTACGGATCCCAGCATCTATACACTCTCCTTGACATATAACCCTCTCTACCTTTATATTGATCATTCTGTCTTCATAAAGTAACTGCATATCCAAATCAAAGCTTCATGGGAATGTTCCTTTTCCTGGCCTCTTTCCTATAAGGAAAGAATCTTTTCAAGCTTATTCCAGTCCAGAGTGTCCGTATTCCTCTTTCTTACACTGGCAGATTCCATTTTGAAAGGAAGGCAGAGAATAGCCAGATGATTATCATTCCAAATGATATCTACAACACTTGCTGTCATTCCTCAAACTTTGTTGCAAGAGCTCTTTGCTTAGAGCACTTTTTTCTGTCTTGTCCTATAATTATTTGTGTCTATACTTTAGAATTCCTGCTGGATTCCATGGAGCTTGAGGACAGGTAGTTAGACCCTTTACCTTTGGATCCTCCAGTACTGTGCCCAGTACAAAGTCTGGCATAGAGTAGACTGGACACTTAAGTGTCAGCTAAATGACTGATGCAAAGCCTTGTTGCAAATTTTGTTTTTCAGTTATTGAAAGAATAAAAAGTCATTTTTAGATGCTTACTATGAGCCTCCTCCTGTGCTAAACATTGATTAAAAACTAACATCCTAATGGAAGTCCACACATAAAAGCGAGATAGGATTTAAAAAAAGAAAGCAAATTGGGTTTCTAGGGTATGTGCCCTGTGCAACATGGCTTAGGAGTGTCTGGGGAATGTGCAGTGGACCTGGGACTAGTCTAAAAGCTGATGCCCCTCAGATGTTCAATGAGAGGAGGAGAGAAGACTGTGGTATAGACAGCTTGCTTTGGAGATGCTGGGAAATGTGCATCCTGGCAAGGGACCATTCAGCGTTCATTAATCAGAATCCAGGGCTCCAGTGGTGGGTTCAGATGGATGACTTTAGTGGTGGACTCTTGAGTTCATATGGGAGTTATTGGAACTATTGGGCAAATCCTGTATTCCCTGCTTAACACTTGTATTCAATGATCATTTTCTGTGAAACTTTGCCACTAGCTTGGGGAAACCCTATTCTTACACTCCCACTCTTTATCCCTGGTGACTGTCGATAGGTTGTGATGAAAGTCGTGAAAATTGCAGAGTACCCATCTCCCATTCTTTCATTAGGATGCGATCTATCTTGGGGAAAATAAAGTGGTAACTCATTCTACTAGCCCTCCATCAGTTTGGCAAGTGCTTGGAGTTATTTTTCCATTAGGTGATGAATTTCTTCTGATCCTCTCACCCTGACCTCTTGGGAACAGCTCCAGCTACTTTCCCAGAGAGCTGGCAGGGTGGAGAGGGGTACATTGTATGGCAGTGAAACAGAAAAGAGGAGAGCTGTTAAAACCTAGTGCTGGACCGTAAAACTAACTGTATGCTATGGCCAGCCTGAATAATTGACCGTCACCTGACTGCGCTGGGCAAGAATCTTCAATTAGTAAGTTAAGTTCCCCTTATAGGCAGGAGAGGAAAGTGATCATCCCAAGAGAAAACTGAGTAATGGGAAGTTTGAAATAACCAAGGAAATTATCCATTGGTTCTCAAAAGGAAGGATGAGAAACAGAGATAGATATCAAGAATGTTTATGTGTGATCTACTCTGAAGGTATTCTTTTTCCTTTCTTTTCATGAAAATTGAAAAGAAAAAACAAATCTCTTGAATTCTGTAGTCTTAGGAGGTAAGTATGAATTCTCAATGTACTCCAGCAATTTTATTTAATGCGTGCCTGGATCCTTTTATTATGACCACCAGCCTAGGGAGTCAGATCCATTCTCTGTAAGAGAGCAACACCGTATTATTTGTCTTTGCTCTCCCTTAAGGGGTCAGTTCACACTTGGCATACTTGGCATGGCAACAGAAGCTGTGTTAAATCAAACCATCATTTGAAATTATTCTAAAAATAATAATGGGATATAAATAAAAATACAACCTTTATCGTCTCAGGTTTTTAAAAAAAATGACCTTAAATATATTTATATTTGATCAAAGATAAAAGGTACCTTGGGGTTCGGTTTACCTTGCTGTGGGTTGTGCTAACAGATGCTGTGAAAAGAATATTGGCATTAAGTGTGAATGAGTCCAGATTTACATTCCAGCTCAGCCACTTGTCACCTGTGGGACTTTGGGGTGTATAAGTGACTTACATCTAGAGCTTCAATTTCCTCATCTTGAAGATGTGAAGTTTTAATTAGTCACAAGGATTCTTGATTTGGCTTGGCATAGGAGGAAAAACCCTGGGTCTGGAGTCAGAAAAACTGGAGTTTAAGCTTTAGACTGTTACTAACTGTGTGATCCTGACAAGTCATTAATTTCAGGTTGCCTCAGTTTCCTTAATTGTAAAATGGATAATTTTTGTGGAAACCAAATGAAATAATATTTATGAGGCACTTAAGTATAGTTTCTGGCACATAATAAATGTTTGTTTTCTTTTCCACCTTACACCTGCATCCCCCCCTTTATCTGTGTTTCCTCCTATACCTTAGCTACCAGTTTCATGAGTTACTATGAATAAGAATCCAAATTCTAATCAAATGTTGACCTAGGCTAGTTTTTAGATTTCTCCTAAATAGTGTATGACCTTAATCAAGTCCTATAACCTCTCTCTGAGGCTTAGTTTTTTAATTTGTACAAAAATATGAGCTAGATTAAATGACTATAGTCCTTTCAGTTCTAAGCTTTTATCAACCCCAACAACAAACATTTATTTAACAAAATGTGACACAGGTCACAGTGGCAGAAAAGAAATGGTCCTTGTTTTTCAAGGAGATAAAATTCTAATGGTCAAGATCTTGGACACATATATGAGTATGTGTAGACTAAAAAACTATATATGAAGTCATTTAGGGTGATGATACACACTAATGTTTGTGGATATCAGGAAAAACTTCATAAAGAAAGGGTCAAATGTTCAGTCATGAAGGAAACTAGAGGTTCTAAGAAGGGGGTTTAAGAAGTAACATGGCATGAGTTGTAGCCAGTACAAAAGCATGGACCTGGGAGATAGAATGGCATGGTAGCGTGAGATAGCAAGATAATAAGTATTGTTTAAGAACATTGGAAATAATGTGAAGGGATCAGGTTAAAAGAGATCGAAAGATAAAACAATTTCTTTTTGATCCTAAGGGCAAAAGAGAGTCATAATCTGGTGAGTGTTGGGGGATAAATGGTGATATAATCAGATTTGTGATTCTGAAGACAATTAAATTGCATTTTTTAAGAAATAAATGAAACTTATCTTCTTAAATATGATTTTTGTGCAGTCAATTTTTATGTTTTCTTTTTTAATATTAACAAAAAATTCCCTATTTAATTATCTAGAATCCAACAACACACAATTTTGTAACATGTTAACTAAAAGTCAAATCCTAATATACAACCATTAAAATAGCAATTTTTATCAGAGAATTTCTTTTCATAGCCCTTTTTAAATGTAGTTGGAAAATTCTGGAAGAGTTTATCCTGGAAAAATTTGAAACCAACAGATAAAGTGACTTGTAGCTAAAAATTGAAGAGCCCAGAATTTCAACTAAGGCCCTGTGAACTCAAATTATAGGTCATGGGCCACTAGATCATAGGTTTAGATCTGGAAGAGTCTTCACAGCATATCTAGTCCAGCCCCTTCATTTTACAGATGAAGAGCCTGAGGGACCAAAAAGTGAAGTAATTGACCCAAGTTCATACAGGTTGTAATTAAGTGGTATATTCAGGATTCAAATCCAAGACTTCAGATATCAAATTGGTAGTTAGCTTTCCACTGTGTCACATTTCTCAATTATAATTTATTCCCTGGAGCAAGATGGTGGTTATCCTGTTTTACTTTGAGTTCCTTTTGGTTAATTAGTAAATGCTCCAAAATTTCAGGGATCCTCTTTTATCAGTGAGTTACTTCCTCTAACCAGTACAAATTCTTTGACGTGGTAGGTGATCTCTGAGAGTTGCTATGGCCCCAGAATTTATCATCTTGCAGCCATCCTAGGTTTCAGTTTCTCTGAATTTATCAAAACTGGATTTTTGAACAAGAGAGATAAAGTTTTGGGGTAGGCCTACAGTCAAAGTCTTCCCACAATTATAGAAACTTCAAGAGCTTGGAATCTGATGGCATAGTCTTTAGAAACCAAGGATCACTGCTCTTTTATATTGAGACATTTATAGCAGAACCATGATAATTTGCATTTATACTGTACTTCTTGATAACAAAGCACTTTAAATCCATAATCTAAAAAAAACTTAAAATAACTCATTGATGTAAGTGTTGCAGGTATTATTTGGATTTTATGAAGAAACTGGATCCACAGAGCCAGGATTACTTGATCTCATGTATTCCTATAGAATCATGAATTTTAGAACTAGAAATTTTCTTTGGAGTCACTGAATGATTTTTTTTGTTACTTATTAAATATTAAACCTTTTATTAGCAAATTTTAAATGTAATATTGCAAATGATATTTATAGAATATATAATATTTTATATAGTGATACATTTAATGTTAATAATATGCTGCAATATAATATTTAATTTATTTAAAATTTTTATATTATTATGTATTTATTTATATTATTAAAGTAACCCTTATATTGATCAAATTATAAAACTGAAGCCAGAGAGGTTACGACTTCTCCAAAGTCATATAGTAAGCACTGGAATTAGCTCTTTCTATTTTTAAGCCTCCTTCCAGTTCAGTAGCCTGTCATTTCTGACTTCTGACAGTCTTCCTTCTCCTTCACCCTACATTAACAATTGATTTTTCTTCCCTGCTCTGTATCTTTCTATTTCTAGGTTTGTTGTTTTTTTTTCTTTCTATTAATTCTGGTAATGAGTGACAGAAGCTGCATGAATCTGTTCAACATTTTCATCAGACTTTCAGAAAAACATAAATGGCTGGCTCATCCAACGTGAGGGTGTCATAAAGGCATTGCTCATCCAATACGAAGCAGCAGGGCAAAGATGACTAACAGCACAGTGTAATTTAGAATTGGGATCCCCTCCCCCCCCAATCCAAAAGACTGGATTATTGCTAGAGAGCTGTTCCAATCTAATCAAATGAAAATAAATAGAGATGACTTTAAATATTACAATTATGTTTAAAAACTTAGCAATGCACCAGCACTGGATGGGCTAAGTGAGGCCAGACAGTATTTTTTTTTTAAGGAAAACCTGGTGGTTTTAGTGGACTTACAAGGAAGATCTGAGATCAAAGGTATACCATGGTAGCCTAAAAAAATTGTGACTTTAGTATACTTTTAAGCAGGACATGAGATCAAAGGTGTAACATATCAGCCTAAGTAATTATAGGAAGGCATACTATTCAAAATGAAGGAATGAATGGCTCCAAAGTCTGTTTCTCTGACTGTCTCCGACTGACAAAAGCTGGAGTTATTGTGTTTATTTTGGGAATTCTTTTATTTTGGAAGGATATTGGATGACTTAAGCACATCAAAAGAAAATTTGGTGAAAAGGCCCCAGGAATTGTATAATACGAGATTATTTGAAGGAATTTGGGATGTCTTGCCTGGACAAGAGATGACCCAAGGAGATAGGATACTTGTCTTTCAAGTATGAGAAGGCCTGTCATGTGGAAGAGACATCAGACTTACTTTGTTTGGCCTAAGGACAGATCAAAGGGTTGCCATCTCAGAAGTAGATGTGCGTATGACACAATCACAAAGCTGAAGTTCATCTACCCCAACTCATTCTTGAAGTTTCTTCCCAAAGAAGAATGGATCACTTTATAAGTGAGAGAGTTCTGCCACTGTAGATCTTCAAAGCAAGGGGTTTAAGAACATACCATTGGTAGTATATTTGGAATTCTTGTCCAGATGTAGTCCTTCCTAGTTCCTGACATTCTAAGATCTTGTCATATTATGAAAAAGAGCATTACCTATCATAGGCATTTACAAAGTCCCCTTTGGGAAGGTTAATTATCAGCTTATTCATTTCAAATCTTACTTTTCCAGTTCATTCATTGATTCATACGTAATATATAGGCAGCATGCAAATAAGAAAGTAGGGAACATTTTCGTACTTTTTTGAGTAGTTTTCATTTTTCTTTTTAAGTTTTATTATTGTCTAGGAGAATTATCATTGCTTCTTAATTAACTGTTTTTTGTTTTTTTAAATGTTGCCTGGCTCATTTCTTCTGTCATGTCCCCATTGGCACTGATGGTATCCAGAGCATATAACATTTTTGTTTCTTAGGGTTTTATTCATTTCTTTCAATATCTCATGAATTGGTGATATTTAAGAATGGAAAATGGGAATGAGAGAACAAGGAATGTTTGGTATCAGACAAGTGCCCCTAGGGAGGATGAACCATTTTTCATTCTACATGAAATCAAATAAATACTTTGCCCTAAAACCTCCCCCATAATATAGTGGAACATGTTTCTTTGTAATAAATTATTAAATGATTTGTTTTATTTGGGTGAGGGGACTTTCTTTGTTACCATCAAACTTAAAGAGTTATGACTATGTAAGGCCCCTCCACACCTCTGGATTATTTTATTGTTCTCATTATTATTTTACTTATTTTGGATCATAGGCTTAGACTATGGAAAGTGTATTGTTATGCCTATCATTCAAAATATTTTCTAAGAACACTATCCACATTCAGAGGAAGAACTGTGGGAATAGAAACACCAAAGAAAAACAACTGCTTGAATACATGGGTTGATGGGAATATAATTGGGGATATAGACTCTAGACAATCACCCTAGTGCAAATATCAATAATTAATATGGAAATAAGTCTTGATCAATGACACATGTAAAACTCTGAGGAGTTGCACATTAACTACAGGAGGGGGTGGGGGGAAGGGAGGGAAAGAACATGAATCCTGCAACCATGGAAAAATATTCTAAATTAATTAACCTATTAAAATTTTCCAAATTAAAAACAAAAGAAAACAAAATATTTTCTATAAGAAGCTATTACTTAATTTATTTCTAGTAATAGAATTTGCCAAATTAATACCCAATATTCCTTCAATACTGTGGATGTTGATTTTTCCAGTAAGTTTGATAATTTGCTTATTTTTCCATATATGCTATGAACTTCCAGTCTTGCCCTAAGGTATTCTCATATTTAATTCATGCACATCTGTATATAATATACAGATGAATATATGCCTATCTGTAAGTTGTTTTTAGAAAATACTTTTAGGATCTTCTCGTGTTACATTTTGTGATGGAGCACATCCCCATTGCATACATAGTTGAGTTATGTTTCTGCAATACTAGTCATAACAACGCCATTATCTGATAAGTTGATTTAGGACTTTATACATGCATTCATATAGCCGTTTATCACAACCCTTGCTGAGTAGACCTTTATTAAGCTGTGATGATTGCTGAATATGAAATGTAACCAAGATTATTTTTTTATTCAAATATAATTTAAATATTCATCAAAGAGGAGTTATGCTTGAAACTGACAGAGACTATTAACATCAAGAAATATAATTAACTGCACTGGGTATCATGAAGCAGAGTTAGCCAAATAGCCGAGAGGTCTAATTGCTCCAGAGTTTGAGAAGCAATAGTTTTATTTTATGTGGTAGCTGTGGAATTAATAGTAATGTGGTTTCCTATGTGGGCCAATTAAAAGCTGCCTGTTAAGGTTCATTGCTCTATAGGAAATCCATTGAATATCACTTAGTAAACAGGATTGACATGTTAAAAAGTACATGAGGTTGGAGGAGGATGCAAACCGCAAAATACAAGGAATAAGTTGATTGAATTCGTGTTTTCGTAAACTCTCAAACTCTGCGTTGTATTTATGGTGCTAATGAAGAGAACAACAAAAGTCACTACCATTTGTACTGATGTACATATATAACATCATATATAATTGTTTATGTATAATTATATGCACACGATATGATCTGATTGTACCCGTTTTTCCAAAGTATAGGTATTCCAGTAGTAAAGTTGTTGTCTTGCTTAAATTCAAGTGTACAAATCAATGTTGAACATACTAGAAGTTGGCTTTTACTATATGATGGTCTCCTGGTTATAGTAAAAGCAATATTCTGATCTTTTTGACCCAATTAAGCTTTTTGGTTGCATTAAGTAATGACTGAACCCAACCAATCTTGCATTTGGTTAGACTATAAAGTTTTTAAAGTGACTGGGCATTCTAATAGATTTTTTTTCACATTAATGAGGACCCCAGAATGAAAAAAAAAGTATTGGTCAAAGATAAGAGAAAAACAAGAATTTCAAGTGCTTCTTTGCTTCTAATAATGATATATCAGGTAATCACAATTATTTTCTAATTTTGAAATCAATTTCAGTTGTCCATGATTCATCAAGATGAATCACATTTCCTCCGTTACATCAATTTTGAAAATATAACTTTTTTTAAAAAGAGAAATATCACTATTGTTAATTAAAAATGATTCTCTGGGTCTCAACACTAATCTACCATTTTAGATACATAGAATTCTCTTAAGAAAATGTGACATTTAAGTGTTTAGTTAACCACAAGATAGTTATGCTTAGGTTTAATATGTACAATGAAATATGAAAATGTGTTTTAAAATACCAAGGAATGCCGTCTGTGAAAAGATTTTCTTCCAGTCATTCATTATTTAATGCGCTTAGCCTATTTATATCAGTGACATAAGAGTGAATGCCCGTCTCTCAGAAGAGTATCATTTTTGCTGCTTCACAGAACACTGCCTTGTACTCTCTGGCTTGCACATGGTGTTAGCAGGTATTTAAAGCTCTCCAGTCTAACATTTTATAGGTCATGATGAACTGATCCTAGAAAACAAGGTACTACATTGAAGTCATTAATGCACTCTCAAAGTATAACATGAAATAAATGCTATACTTTAGAGACTTTGTAATCTTCTTTTTTTTGAATTTGGAAAATTTTATTTAATTAATTAATTCATAATATTTTCCATGGTTACAAGATTAATGTGTAATATTGTTAATTTGATTTGCAAACATCATTTGGAGACAAAGAAAAACTCATTTAATTGTCTATTCAATTTAAACAAATTTGGTACTTATTGTGCAATACATTAACTCATTCAACAAATGTTCATCAAGTATCCACTAAATATGTGGCAATGTATGGAATGCAGAGAAGAATAAAATATAGTTACTACTTCTGAAGAGCTGAAACTCTAGTTAGAATAGTTTATGTATGGCCATCTTAAGACAATAAGGAATAGAGAGTAGATCTAGAATTTCAATGGCTCCTTGTAAGTAGCTTCTTTTCCTAATACATTAGTATTTCTCAGAAACTTGCAAGTATTAAAGCATTGCCCAGAGTGCTAACCAGTAAAGTGACTCGCCAGTGTCACAGCCAGTATATGTCAGAGATAGGATTTTAATCCAAGTCTCTGTCCATTATATCTTAGGAAACTTATAAAGTGCAAATATTTTAAAGTAATACCATATTTAAAATGTATGTGTGTCTATATAATAAATACTTGTGGAATCATGGCATTTCATAGTTGGGGCGATTCACAGCAGCCATTCAATCTGGTCCATAACCCTAAAGGAATCCCTAACATAGCCTGTAACTGTTAACTGGTCTCTGTCCTTGGTCCTGTCCTATTTATTAGTCTAAATGAATAACTTCAAGGTTACTATGAAGACCAAAAAAGATGCTCTAAGTAAATCCCTTTGCAGGGATATTTCAAGTACTATAAAGATGGGAGCTGTTACTATTAAAGAAGAAAAACATTTAATAGGCAAGGATATAATAATGTATTCATGTTGCACTTTCAAATTTACAAAGTTCTTTATCAAGATAATCTTATTTTATCCTCATAATAGTCCTGAGAGGTGAGTGCTATTAGTATCGTCATTTTCCAAGAAGATAAGGAAGATAGAGGTAAAATGTCTTGCTCACAGTCACCCAGGTAGTAATAATGTCAGAAGCCAGACATGAATTCAGGTTTTCCTGAGTCTAGGACCAGCCTTCTATCCTACCAACTTATAGTAGGTATGCCTAGTACCATTGAGCTGCCTAGGTGTACCTGTTGTAGATATATTAGAGAAGAGGACAAGATGAGATCAGGGAATATAAGACTGACTATAGTAACAAAGTACACAAATGGCAGTATTTGATAGTATTATGAAGCAAGATACAACTCAGGTATTACTTTCCTGATCATTAGAGCTTGAAAAGAATTTACATTCCCCTTCTTCATTCCCTTTTTTAGAGGTTCTCTGTCTGTCTGTGTCTCTCTTTGTCTCTCTGTTTGTCTCTGTCTCTCTGTCTCTGTTTCTGTCTCTCTCTCTGTCTCTCTCTCTCTGTTTGTCTCTCTCTCTCTCTGTTTGTCTCTCTCTCTCTCTCTCTCTCTCTCTCTCTCTCTCTCTCTCTCTCTCTCTCTCTCTCTCTCTCTCTCTCTCTCTCACATAGGTATCTTATCTACCTATCTGATTGTAAGCATAGCTTAGCATACCACTTGCCTGGCACATTCTAGACTGCTAATAAATGCTTATTGACTGAATGAAGACATGAACTGGTTTATTTTCCATCTTTGTACCCTTAATGATCTGGTACTGTGCTTGTTGACTGAGTGGGCATACCTTAGTTAATTGTGAAATATTGAGTGATTAAAAGGTAAGCACATAGTTCCATATGAAAGCTATTTCAAATATGCATATGCCAAGGACTTGAGATTTTACAGTTGTGGGAACTTCTTTTCCCTGCACAGATCACTGACACTGTAACGTATAGTATTAGGTTCATAGTGGGTTACTTGACATGGCAAGTAAGTGTCAGATGGAAGATATGAGCCCAGCTTTTCACAACTTGGAAGCCATTGTACTGCCTTTCATATAGCAAATACAATTTTGTCTGAATTAAAGTTTTTACAACTATAGTCACAAATTGAGGACCATAGTTACACAGTTGCTTGTAAATATCTTCTCTTAGTATTTAATGGACATTGCTCATGTGCCATTCTAGCCTATACCATGAAGAGAGTAGCGTAATTATTTAGAAGAGGGACAGTCTACAAGGAGGGTGGTATGGAGGAGATAACATTTGACCTCAGCCTGGAAGGATGGCTAGAATTGTAATAGAACTCACTGTCCAGAGGAAGTACACTTGGATGATGAATTATACTCATGGGAATATAATTTGAAGGAACAGAAATGTTTAGCTCAATAAAGAAAAGACCTTCGAGAAATCTCATAGTTCAAACAGTTTTATGGGCTGTCATATTGAAGTAGATTTAACATTAAAGGTAAAAGAAAGGCAGATTTGGCATACATGGAAGGGAAAAAAATAACCCTTTCAGTTAGAGCTGTCCCAGAATAGAACAGACTAAACAGTGATACATTAGAGCAAGTTTTGTCAACCTGAACTTTGTAAACTTAAAAAAAAACTTTTTTGGATATCTACTTAAATATAATTGATTATGTAGTAATCCTATGTATTTTATTTTGTGCATTTAAAAGTATTTTGAGAAAGGCTTCAGATTGAAAAAAAAAAAGATTTAGAAACTACCCCGAAGTTGGTAGAGTAAGAGATTGGATGATTAAAATCAGAAATGTTATGAAGGGGAGTCATATTTAGGTAAATGATTGGACTAGATGGCCTCTGAGTTCTTTTCTAATTCTTGAATTCTGTATTACAATCACAATTTAGTAAAGTAAGTGCTTTATTAGAGATCATTGAATTCAACCAGTGCTCTCTTTGATTTGGTGATGATTTTTTGGCAGTGTTTGGCAGAAGAATCAGTGGGTTGAGGGAGAGTGTACTTCAACATAACACTGAAATTTCATGCCTATGTTACTGGGAAGAATAGTAGTCCTTTAGCAGAAATAGGAAAATTATAAGTAATAGATGATAGTTTGAGGGAAGGCATTTGAATGCTATTTAGGAATATAGAATTTGATAAATCCAAGAGACTTCTAAGGAGGTAGAATCTCTGGCATGTGATTATAATTGCATGACTGAAATTCAGGAGAATATCAAGATTGGAGATGCATATTTGACAGTAATTCCTGTAAAGGTGAGAATTGCATCCATGAATCTGAATGGCACTATTAAGTGAATGAGCATAGGGAGTAAATCAAGATCAGAATTTTGGAGAATATTCAGATCTAGCAGAAGAAGGAAGTATAGCTAGTGAAAAGAACCTTGAAGAACAAGATCCTTGGAATGAAAAGAAAATAAGGAAAAATGTATAAGCCTTGGAATCTAAGGAGGAAGAGAGTTTCAAGTTCACAGAGGATGGGTGTCATCATGAGTGTCAAATACTATAAAGAAGTTGCCTGAAATAAAGTATATTCGGGCATATTGCCTGAAATAAATACAAGGAGGCCATGGGATTTGTCATTGGTGACCTCCTAGAAAAGATTTCAATATCATGGTAAATGTGTAAGCTAGTTCTTAAAAACTCTTTAAGAATAATTATTCACTAAATTATCCATGACTTTTTCCCTTCCTCATGATTCATTTAAAGTAGTTGGGAAAGGTAAAACTGGAAATCCACATTTAAACTTCGAAAGTAATATAGGATTTGTGATTAGAAATGGACTATGGGGTGGATATGGGTAGGAAAATATTATGTTAATAATGGTTATAGAAAATTCTGATATTGGATTATCTATTAATATTTATTTTCCCCTTTTTCAGTTTAGATGATTTTCATTAATTTTGCAAAAAAAAAAAACTTATGTGCCTAAAATATTATTTCCTTTTAGATATATCTTTTCATTTGGTAAGAAGTGAACCTTAGGACCTGAGTCTTCCTTTATGCCAAAATGCACTCTTCTCTGTGACCCCAGGAAGGAAGGATCATGTCATTTTTAGATTTGCATCATCATACTTCTCAAAGTCATTAGACTGGCTATGGAAAAATAGTCTGTGTATGTGTGTATATGTGTATATATGAATATATATGGATATATATATATCCATATGTATATAAAAATAAATAATTTTTCTGCCCTCCTCCCAACCCTCCACGTATACAGTGCTGCAGAGAAGATTTGTTTACCATCTAATATTGAACAGTAAATCAAGATATATTTCGCTATGTTTGTCATAAAGAATAGTCTTATGTAATTCATGGTCTGTTGTTTCACTGATATGTTCTGAAATATACAACTTGTGTTTGGCAAATTCAGCATCCTATCATAACTGAAAATTTTAAAATATTTACACATCTAAAAAGGAGTAGCAAATGCTACCTCCATCTCTTACTCTAATTCCAAAATCGCAGACAGGTAGGAAAATCTTCATTCCTTGCCATGGCTAAGCATCCTTCAATAATTCTCCAGCCTTTGTGACTGAGATATCTGAAAAGGACACCTCCTGGAGTCATGCTTTAAAAAGAGCACTTTGGGTAGTATGCTGTAGACAGAATACTCAGGCGTTAGTGTTCAGTTATCATGAATGCCATCAGCAACGCCTTGTTGCTGCCTTATCAGCCACTTCCCGCTGTCAGCCTGGTACTTATTTCAATAGAAAAGGATTTGCATCAAATGTAATGCTGTGTTATATACAGCTAACATGGGGCTTTTAATTGTACAAACACATGAGACTCCTGCCGTGGTAGGCAGTTTGATAAAAGAATTAGATTATGAATATTTTTGACATGATTAAAGATTAGTTTTAATTTGCCAGGGGTGAGCCAATAACTTTTTTTTTATATATTTCTCCATCACAGGAGTTTTCTTGACCTTGACTTGACCTGACCCACAAAGGATTCCTTTCTCTTTGTCTATTGCTATATCTATGGACAGCTCCATTATTTACATCTACATTATTTCCCTTACAGGGGGACTTTAGCTAGTCTGATGGTTCCCTTTTCCCAACATGAACCCTATTTCTAGAGACCAGTTTTTTCTTTCATTTCTTTTCTTGCATTTTGATTTTAAAGAGTTTATTTATTCCTTACATTTTATTTTTTTTTTCTATCAATAAAACTATATTTTTTCCAAGGCTCTATTTAGATAGTTGCTTTTCTGACTTACTTTTTTCCATATTTCCTTGGACTAATCAAGAGATATTTTTTTTTGAGTGAGCAATAAAGGAGTCCAATCCTGGGCTTTTATCAGTTTAAGTTCTTTCAGTGTGAGAATTCCCTTCACAAATTCAGATCCCCAAATTACTTGTTAACTTATGGCCTTAGAGAGGGGTCTGGTCCACAGAGTTTAGTTACTTGGCTAGGGCCACATAGCCAGTATGAGTTAGAGATAGAACTTGAACCCAATTTGTCATGTTTCCTAGGCTAGTCCCCAAATAGTCATGTATGCATACTTCCTCTCAGGCAAGGAAATAACTAGTTGTATTTCTTTAAAAAGAAATCAAGTCAAGGCCATAAGTGTTCATTAAATAATTTATGTCCAGAATTACACTGGACACAGTAGATACAATATAAACAAATCACAAGACTGCTACCAAACACAGCAAGTTGTTGCCCCTCTATGTCTAGGACTAAGCTTAACACTTGAAGGATTCCAAAAAGGCAATGACGGTTCTAAAGAGTTAAGTTGGGAAAACAAGACTTAACACATCTAAAATAATGAGAAAATAGTGACCAACCTCCAATGGAATCAAATATTTTCTCTAGGTATGTGAATAACAGTGCTACCTTTACTCCCATTACTTTAGAATGTAATTGATTGTTTACATCAAAAGAACAAATCTTTTTTGAGTGCCTGCTATATATCCTGAATTGAGGGAGCAGGAATAAAAGATGATTTTTTTTCAATTAAACAAATAAGTGTTAAATATCTACTGTGTGTAGGGCACTATTTAGCACCACACTAGACCTAGAGATGAATAAAACACGACCCCTTCTTTTGAGGAGTTTATAATCTGTCTAGGGACCTAAGACATAATCAAGGGAAAATTAAATGATAAAATTTGCATAACAGTTCAAAATGATAGAGGAGATGCCATAATAGTATGTGATGAATTAGAGAGATGATGATCATTATAGAAGTAATTGTTGTGTAAGGGACTACTCAAGGAAGTGAGTAGCCCCATTTTCTCCAGTTATCTATTAAATCAAGCCAAGCTAGGAAGCTTTTTAACAACTCCGTTTCCTATACTTTGCAGGGCATTTTGAGGGCATGGAAAAAATAGCAGTCATTCAAAGAAAACTGAGAACAAAAGTCCCCTTCTAGGAATAGCCTAGTAGTAATTGTGGCATATTTCAGATAATTTCCCTATTTTCACATTTATTCACTTCATTATCACCCAACACGAGAAAGGTAACAGTATATTAGTGTTAAGTTCAAGATGATGTGCTTAAGGAATGTGGTATGTGGAAATGGGACATAATGTGTGGCATCAAACTAAGAGTGGTAGGAAGTCAGAAATTAATCTGTAAGAATTTATTCAGTATAGAAAGTAGACTTTATTCCTTTACTAAATATGGCAGAGGATATAGAAGAATTATGAGACATGATTTTGATTTAAAGTAATGAAGTTAAAGCTTTAATATATTTACAAAGGACTCTTTTACCAATATCTCTGAGTTGTAAGAAGGTTGTAATAGTCACTCACATTTTTGTAGCGATTTCAAGTCAAAATTACTTTCCTTAAAACATGATTGATATAGTTAAGGGCAGGTATTATCACCCTGATAGACCACTCAGGTATATCAAAGCTAGAACATTGACAGCATCTACAGCTTTAACAGAAATCGAGTGTTAGTTTGGCACCCAACCCATACTTGATGAAGCCATGCCGACTCAGGGTTGACTGCTTTTTAATGAGCACAAAATACCCCTTTAATTTTATGCTCTGCATTTGAAGGCAAACTCACCTCATTATTCTCACACCTCCTACTTCTCCTTCCTCTTCCTTTTGAAAAATTGGGGCATTGTCTTATCTTTAGTTTTCCATAATAATCTGCAGTTTTTCCAAATATCTCAGCAAGTAGGTTCTTTATTTCTTTCAGTATCCTGGGATATATTTGTTCCAAGTTTTAGTTACTTGCTTCCAAAAAAGTAGGTACTCTCCTGGCTCAGTTCCCTAAGCCATTTTTGTTTTATTTTACCCTAACCACTCATCTTCCTTAGCATAAGAGGAAAACTAAATAGGTCTTTCTTCTCTCTGTTATCTATCTTTGTCCTGCCCACCCTGAGAAGTAATATTAACCCTTCTGTCATCATCTTCTCATTCCCAGCAGATGTTATGAAACAAATCCTAAACCCTTATTATTTTCAGCATTCATTGATAGCCTCTGCCACTTCTAGGTATCAGTGTTTTTGACACCATTCTTAAGCATTTATCCCCTAAGTTCCCTAAGACGTCATATCAGTGTTTTTAGACCTCTCCCTCTTTTCCTCCTCATAAAAATATTTTTTCTTCACATGCTTTTGAGAAAGGTCCATCTTTCTTGGCCCAAGTTCATGTCTAGAATTTTAGGCTACGGGATTTAAACTCTTTGAAATATTCCTTCCCTTAATCTAGGGAGTACATCAAATTGTGCCAACTCTGCACAAATCCTTTCTTCTCCCTGCACCATAATTTTCTCATCTGTAAACCAGGGATAATGATCATTCTTATCCTGTTTCCGCTACTGGCTGGTTGTGGGGAAAGTGTAGCATAAAGGGCTACATAAATGTGAACTGAGGAAATGGTATGTCTATTCCTGCTTTGCCATCTATTGAGTAAATGTTATTATTATCCCTGTTTTTTTCTTCTCCCAGCACTTAACACAATGCCTGGGACATAGAAAGCATGTAATATATGCTTTTTGACTTAACTGTTGAGTAAATATTATGATTATTCTTGCTTTTACCTTCTCATTTAATATGTTTCATGTTTAAAAGTCAATAGTGTTATTATGACTGATTTTTTTGAAGTGTATATTGGTTGAGAACTTTGTGGCAAGTGTGATTGTAGGAGGATGATGTTTCTCTCCTTTTACAATTTCTCCATTCTCCTACCCCCCCCCCCACCTCCCCAGTTTATCTTAGGTCTGAGAAAGAGAATTGAGTTATAGTTTTATATATATATGCCTTAACTTAACAGCATTAGTTTAAGTGAGATTAGGGAGCCAGCCCTAGCCCAAGGAAAGAGAGAATCTATAGAGAATTTGGTCCAGTACTATACTGAGGTGATAATTTTAATAATAATTATGTTTATGATAGATTTTCAGTAGAAATTTATTTGGATGGATCCTCCCTCCTTCCATCTACCATCTCCATCACTACTGTATCTTCTGTGCCAACTAAATAATCTGTTCCCTGAAATCATCATCTGTTTCCACTGTCTGATTGGAGAAACAAGTATACTTCTAGCACAATATTTTCCTTCTTTCTTTCCCTGTTGATCCATATCCCAATGTTCTCTTGTGGTTTTTGTATTTTCTCACAAATTTATATTGCTATACCACAGCTTCCCTTTTTTGTTCTTTTATTTTTGACAAAGAAGAAATTTCTGGTCATAAGTCATCTCTCATTATGTTTTATTGATCCCTTTATTGTCAAATTTAATTATATTTTTGCATTAATAATTCTAAATATGTTTATTATTCATATTTTATACATTTATTTATGTACATCTTAGACCAATAGACTTTATTGAACCTGTCTTCTTGAGTATTGTCTTCTGGTCCTTTAATTCTTTCAGCTACCTTACTTTTTTCTAAAGACTCCTTCTCAATCAGTAGCAATAAAAAAACATGACATTGACCTTAATATCTCCGGATTGGTCCATTGTAGTTTATTTTCAGCAATGGTAATTTCTGTGCTTCTTGTGGTGCTGTCATTTGTTCCCATATCACTCTACAGAAGTTGGAGAGGTCATTATTAAATTTGACAAGTTTCATCAGTCTTTCCATCATCATATCTTGGATAATATGCCTCAGGAAAACAGTCTACCTTTCCGATTGATGTCTGGTTGACGTATCATGTCCCCTGTAACCCCTCGGCACCAACTGTCATAACTTGTTTCTTCTCTCTTGACCAGTATTGGATAGCATTTTTGCAGAATGGAACCCTTTATAAGTTCTTGAGCAGGAAAGTGATTTGTCACATTCTTCAGATCATTCATTTGTGAACATATATACTCTTGTCTTCTCTTTTTCTTCCTGTTTATGCAGCCCATCAATCTGCATATAAACTAAATTAAAATAACTGAACTAATTTGTGCTTTTCAATTGCCAGAGGAAAATAACTTGCCTCGAAGAAAAGTAGCAATCAAAAAAGTTAATACCTCTCATCATTTTGGAGACAGAAAAAAATAGGAGAACTACTATACCTGAGAACCTTGCAAAGTTTCCAGAGGATAATTAGATGTAGACTTTATTGTGACTAATGAATAATGATACTTTTGTGAAAGACTCTGCCATCCCCCCCTCATTTTGGTTAAAAAGAGGCAAATATTTATATAGAATGTAGAGAAATGATAAAAGCAAATACTTCCATTTTCACCATGCTGTTTAGAGATTATGAAAGGATTATACTTGCGTCTAAATTATAAAATTTGTAACAAATTAGAAGATAATATCAAAAAGTCATAATCATGAGTTCAAAATGCATACTTATTAAGCTCTGAGCCTAATTACAGTAATGTAGGAAATTCTGCCAAACATTGCAGCATTCTCCTCCTCTGTCTCTGGATCTGTCTTTCTCTTCATACACACATACACACATACACACACACACATACATACACACATATGGATATGTGACATGATACTGTCTGTATGCATTCTAATAAGTACCTCTTAAAAATTGACAAAAACAAAATTAATTATCATTAGGCCTTGGAATTAATTCCCCTTTAGTTATTTTGTTTTCAGATTTGTTACCACAGAACCAGTTACCACTATGTATCTTGATGAAAAAAATACAACATCACTCAGTATGACATGATTTTTCTGGTCATGAAAGATTTGCCCCTTGAAAAAAGGTATTCCCAAAGGTGAAATTCAAGGGGGGAAATTGTTTATTTGGTTTTGCTCTCTAAAACCCTTTTTTCATGAAGGTTTTTTTCCCCCACTATTACAAACTTATTCTCTCAGTGGGTAATTAACAATCCAGAAAAACCTTTTTTGGAAAAGGAGCCATAAGGGTGAAAATATTTCTTCCCTGAATGATCTTTAAGGAGTAAATAATTACAAGGGGAAAAGGTTTGGGATGACCAATCTAAGTCTAGGGATAATTAGAAGGAATAGAGTATGAAAATCGAAGTGCTTGGCATGTACAACAATTCTCATATCATAACAAGACTAATTAAATATTTAAAAGCCAAAAATCTCCTCACTATTTGAAGAAAAATAACCCACCACAAAAGGGTCTGTAACTTTGCAGATAATTAGCAAGGGTTATGGGAGAAAAAAATCACAGATTGGCTCCAAGGTTCTGCAAGGTCATGTCTTATTACGCTGTATCTTTTATATGGTCTGGTAACAAGTTTCTTGCTAATTTAATCTAACTAGGGCATCCCATAGCGATTTCCCATTTCCCTTGTTAAAAATGTGATAGTTTCTGCAAGTGCAAACTGCAGTAGGTTAACATTTTTATAAATAATTGTTCCTAATTGATACAGGTCATAATAATTTCTTTGAATTATTAAAGGAGAAGTCTTGAAGTGATAGACAGAAAACATTTATTTAAGAAAATCTTTTACAAATTTACAGGTCTTCTTTGTCCTCATAAATTAGATTGTTCCCTTGACTGTGCAGCAAGACCTGATGACCCTATGAAGGAAACTTGGTCTCAGTGGCCTGCTTTGTAAATAAATGTCTTATTTCGCTAATAAACGCAAGTACATTTATGTTGAATGTGCATTTCTGCAAACAAGAGATTTTGTACTGGATTAATAAGGCTCTGAATGAGTGGAGCCTAATTTGCATTAAACTGACCCAAAGGTCCAGTAAAAACTGTAAGGAATTATCATGGTTTGTAATGTATTGGAAGCTTTCCCCCCCTTTTAATAGATCATCTTTACCACTTTAAAATGTTCATTTTAGCAATTTTCAGAGTTTTAGGGCAGGGTAGATTTAAGTTGTGTTAAATTATTAATATGTAGTTTAAGATATAGACTAATTAACTTGACTGATAAACCACTTTGCTGTTGTAATCTCTACCTGAACATTTTATACAAAGAATCACAATAAAGAAACAGAGAATCAAGTTCCACTTTCAACTCTGTTACAGAAGTTGTCAATGCCAAGGCATGGATGAAAAGAAGGACGAAATTCTAGTGATGAGTTAAAATAGCTTTTACTGTCAGCCCCATGGTGTGCGGGGCTGCTCTGCACTGTGGCCGTATGCTAGTGTACTCGATGTTCTCTGCGGGATTTTCCCCTCTCTATGTTACAGCTTGTCCCTTTTTTGCTGTACTGCAGAGCTATAGTAACAAACATCCTCCCCACTAGAACCTACTAGTTTAGAAAGGAGGAGTTCTGACATATTTGGTACTTTTAAGGGTATTATTAAAATGATAAACCTTTTCCCCCCTAGAACATAATCTTATTGATACTAACCTTTAAAATATTATCTAGGCTTTTTTTTTCTGAAAGGTTTAAATATATTAAAAATAACCATGAAATTAAAAGCTGACTTGAACAAAACTCATATCAAGGTTTTCCAACATATGAATGTTACAAGCATTGATATTTACTCAGTGATTATAAGAGTGTAGAGATTGCCCTTTCATTGATGAATTTCGCAGTCTCTAAAATGCTGATCCTTATGATAACAACTCAATAATTCCGAACTTAGAAATTTTGTATGACTGATAGTAATACTCTGGACAATTCAAATTATTAAATTAATTATGAGCACATATTTATTTGACAAACGACATTATTATGGAACACCTCTTTTTGCCATATTAATTACACATCATTTAGTTTCCTAATGTTATGTTTACTTAGTAATTAGTAAGACTCACAAATCATCATTATTAAATATTTAAAGAACGCTGAACCCATTTTCCTTAGCCCTATGGTGTGGAAGTTGAGATGATTAAAGAACATCTTGTTATAAATAAACAACAGTTTACTTTCTCCCAAAGATTTGATGTAACATTCTGTTCAGTTTTCCATCTCCATTTATCTGTAAAGATGTAGTAGTCATTTTGGTATGGTAAGGAGAGAAAAAGTTCTTGGCTATGCTAAATTCTTTGGAACATTTCATATATACTTGGATTGAAGTAATAATGATCATAGGATTAAAGACTAGAAAGGACCTTAAATAGAATTTATTCTAACCCTCAGATTCTACAGATGAAGAAACTGAGGATTATCGAAGTTAAGGGACTTGCCTGGGTAGTAAATAGTAGAGATGGGAAGTAAGTCTGGATCTATTTGTTGGGTGATTTCCTTGAGAATTCTCTTTATATTGAGGAAAGGTGCCACATTTGAACACAAGGAGGGTTTGAGATGCCCCAGAGATTGGTACAGGAGTATATTCTCTATGTCCCCCTTTTCTTTCCTTGCCAGATTATAGAACCATGGGGAGACATACTGTCTTTTATGGTCCTTTGATGTGCCAACAAGGACACACGATTCTCTAAGAAATAGGGATGACAATTTGCTGGATGGATACCTCATTTTTGTTTTGTTGTCATTAAATTATATTTATAGGTAATCTAGTAAAATGTGTGTTTCTGTTTTAATGGAGATTGCATTTAAAGGTGAGACAAGTTAGCTGTGGTTGAGGATGTCAGCATGTTTTGTTTTCTTTGTTCAGTGTTTTTGTTTGTTTTTGCATCTTTTGTGTTTATAAACCTGTGGGCTTATTTGGGCTTTTTTCTCTCCAACTTACCCACCTAGAAAGAACATAGCCCTCTCTTGAACTGTAATGCTTTAAGGCAAGCTTGGAATAGAGAATGGTTTTACTTTAGTGATAGGACCAGGAAGAAACTATTCTTTGGGAAATACATAACTTATTTTCAATGATGACTTTATGTATGTTAGGGTACTCATGGGGATGTCCTGAATAGACCTCAAGGTATTGGTGTTATCAAATGATGCTCTGAAGCCTCAACAGATTTATTTAATCTTCAAACCATAGGCATTTTTTTAATCCCAAGAACAGACATAGTTGAGGGGGGAAAAAGAGATTTATGGAGCAGTGGATTGAGAGCCAGGTCTAGAGATGGAAGACCTTGGATTCAAATCTGGCCTCCGTCGCTTCTTAGCTCTGTGACCCTGAGCAAGCACTTAATCTCCATTGCCTAGCCTTTAATGCTATTCTATCTTAGAACCAATACACGGTATCAATTCTAAGACAGATCATAAGGGTTTCTTTAAAAAAAATAAAAGGTGAGATTTGGAGTCAGAGGATGGAGATCCTGAGTTCAAATTCCATTGAATGCTTATTACCTGTATGGCTTGAGCAAGTCACTTAAATTCTTGGGGTCTCAGGTTCCTCATTCCTAGGCTTGAAGGATTAGTTTAGTTGATTCCTGAGGTCTCTTTAAGCTTTAGTGCTTTGATCCTTATCGCCTGAGATTACTAATCTTCTAAAAGTGAAATGTTTCAGAGGACAGCAGTCACTAATGAAAACCATGTGTTTTCACAAGCTTGGCACTTCCCTCTCTGGAGCTCAGAATTCCTCCACCCCCTACAAGTTTAGTACAATATTGATTCTGGTGATGACTCTTCAAACTTCAGCTGTAGTTGAGTTTTAGGTTCCTGTCATAATCGGCAGAGCTTTTCATTTGAATGCTAGAGTATTTGTTCAAGTCCGTAGATTTTGCATTTTTAATCTTCCATAGAACACTGGTGAATAATGGCCCCTGGCAGGAGATAATGAAATTTTCTTAATTTATATTTTCAAGCAGAAGCTTCAATTGAAAATGGCGTCCTATGGCCTGGAGACATAGCTCTGGTGCGAGTTTCAGGGGAGCTATAATAATAATGCAGTGCCATCAGTGACGGGGAATGATAGGACAGTGAAGAAGTAATTTAAGGAAGAAAAGAGAATGTACCAAAGCTTTATTGTAGCATATCTAATGATCTGCTGAAGATTCCCAATGGTTTTTGGAGCATGACTGGAGAAACTAATGTTATCTTGCCAAAACACAAGCCCCTGCTTAATCAGCAGAACAAGACTATTGATTAAAACACCTCACACAATAGATTACACATAGAATCTCATCTCCATACTTTGCACTTGGTAAAGTGTAATAATGAGCATAAGATAATCAAAAGAAGAGTAAAAGCAATTTGTTGGGCATTGTACAAGTCAAGATTAGAGTTGCAATGGAAACAAATTAGCATGAGAAGTACTGCTCCTTTTAAAACTGTGCACACGGAAAAAATTTACACAACACAGAGAAGATGACACATGAAAAAGGAATTTTTTTTTCCTTCTGCCACTTTAATTTTTGCAGATCTGTGGAAATTCTTGTTTGGGGAGGGGGCGAGGGGCATACATTTATCTATCTGTCATGTAAAGAGCCAGTCCAGATTAGTAGATAGTTCTGCTTATACGACAGATTTAATCATGCTAATTTAATTATTAAATTAGTTTTAAAGAATTTGCTTTCTGATTATACTAATTGACACCTGTAGTTTGTAAAAATACACCCTCATTTTGTTTTGTTTTTACACTTTAAATGATAAAGGAAGAAAAGTGTTTGAATAGTTCAAAAACCAGGCTTTAGCATTTTATTTCCCTCACAGTGGTTAGGGACAAAAACAAAACAGATAACTTTCCACAAAATTGCTTTTGATCTGTGCACAACTGTGGTTTTTGAATTATTCATATGCTTCTATTGAACATAAAATCAACTGTTACTATGTGTCTTGTCAAAAATTGTATTTATTTTCTTGTAATAAATTAATCTTGTTTTGTCATTGTGAATATTGAGTGCTCTAAATGTTACCATTGTATCTTATAATATACCCTGATTTTCTGGAGTTCTGAATTGAGGGTTCAAGTTGTGCTTCTAACTCTTTACTAGTGGTGTGACCGTTGTCATTTAAAGTTAAGTAACTTAACCTTTCTTGGCCCCAAAAAACTCTCTCAGACTATAAATTATGGAAGAGTTTGTTGATCTTCATTGGTAGAGTGAGATTTCTGTCTATATTGATGAGTTTATAGGTTCAAAGCAAAACAAAACATTAGATTTTGTTATGTTCAAACTATATATTATTAATAAAGCAAAAGCTAGATAACTACCTGCTGCAAATTATAGTGATTATGGTGTTGGGTGGGACATTGGATGACATGATTCTTAAGTTATGATCCTAAACACCCTTGAGATCAGGTCAACCAACGGGACCTTATTTCTCTTCCACCATTCCATTATACCTACTATAACATAATAGATAATAAATGAATAAATAGTCATTGGACTGCTTGAATAAGTGCCATTTGCTATGATGTTTTAAGTTTTTTTTTTTTTTAAACCCTTACCTTCCATCTTGGAGTCAATACTGTGTATTGGCTCCAAGGCAGAAGAGTGGTAAGGGCTAGGCAATGGTGGTCAAGTGACTTGCCCAGGGTCACACAGCTGGGAAGTGTCTGAAGCCAGATTTGAACCTAGGACCTCCCGTCTCTAGGGCTAGCTCTCAATCCACTGAGCTGCCCAGCTGCCCCCTTAAGTTTTTTTTTAAGGTCCTTTTTCTCATATAAGTTCTGGACATATACCAGCGCAATGTCTTAAAAGGCTTTTAGAATTAACTTTATTCCTGGAAATGTGCTGGATTTATTGTTTTTTTTTTCCCCCTTTGTATTTCAGAAGTTAATTAGACTGTAACTTGAAGGTATTCTTTTTCAAGATTTTTTTTTCCATCCTCTCTTGAGAAGACAGAATCAACTGGCCTTATTTCTGAATGGGAATTTCTCACTTTAGATGAAGTGGAAAAAAATTGTAAGAATGAGTAGCAAAGTGTAATAATTCAATACATGTGGAATAAGCCGGGCTCTTTGACCTATGAGAGTAAAATTTGCCTTTTTTTTTCCTTTTTGGAGGTGTTATCATTGCATGTTCCAGAACTTATATGGAAATCTCTGAATTTTATGATTGTTTTCTTGTTGGTTGTGATGTTTTGTTTTCCCCTTTTTGCATCTTCATTTTTCAGATGTGAGATGATACTTGCCTCTTACTAGGATGATGATAGATTAGCATATACAGAAATAACTTTCTGTCTCAACCTGACATTTCAGTTTTAAGCCACATGTGTTATTTATTCAATACATGGAGAATAGATTTCATTGTGATTTCATTGTTTTGGGAACTCTTTAATCATTTAGTAACTTCAGCAACTTCTTTCTAACTTCTCAGGACACAAATGCCCAACACATACACTGCAGGCTACTCTGAGTACAGCAAGAATCAGTTAAAATGTTATTGGAAAAATATTAAAGAAGATAAATAAAAATGCAATAAAATGTAGGTAAATGTTTTTATCTGGTTTTCTCAGCTGGTATGTGCCCATCGGGATCCTTATATACTTTATTAGTAGCCCTTGTTTCTTCTTGAGATTTATATTCCTGACTAAGTCCATTGACAGGTGCTTTAACTTCCAGAGGATCCCATCATTGGGGAATTATGTGTCACAAAGGGTTTGAACCAAAGCTGTCCTGGTTCTGGGTCAGGTCGCTATCCCCTTTGCCATCCTGCTTCACATATTTGATATGTAGCAAGGAATGAAGTCAAAATCTTATCGTAAGAGGTATAATACAATAATAGGGAAAAATCTTCAAAGGTGGACATTAAATTCTTTCTATGTATCACTCATTTAGAAACTTGAATTATCAGAGATTAAAGGTACCTTAAAAGTAGGAGGAAGTAGTTTAGATTTAACAAAAAACAGACATAATTAAATGTCTTAATGTTTATGTTCCAGGAAAGTCAAATTCCAGGAAATAGCCATATCTCAGATTGTGTTTTTAGTTGGAAAGAGTTATATGAATTAAGCCCACAATACGTATGCATAGAAATAATTGCATTGATTAAGAAAATTTTCAGGGTAGTGAAATTTTTTTCCGTAATAGTATATAAATTTTTTTTGGTAATTGGAAGTAATTTTACTTCTTGTATCATAGATTCATAAAGTATGGGGCCCATATAGAATTCAGGTCCATTTGGTCACACAGAACCTTTTATTGTTTTCAAGTCATATAAGATTAATTTACTTTAAAATGTTATTTTTTCCTTCTGGATAGTTTGATCTTATCTGTCTATATGCTTAAATTAATAATAGCCCAATTGGAATTAATATAATGAATTCCTTAGTTTTATTTTTTGAATTATATTATTACTTTTTAATCAGAATGTATCTTATTACACGAGGGGATTTAAAATATTAATCTTTCCCTCATAAAATTTTTTCTCTTTTATTAGAAAGAATATGTGGATACCCAAAAAAGAGTAGTTAGACTGACAGATATTCTGTTTCCATGTAAAGATTATTGACTTTGTCTAAGTAAATTTAAACATGACTTCTCTGTATCTATGACTGAATCAAAATACCCCAAATAGAGCTCATGATATTTCCCCTAAAAATACTACTCCTTTGTACTTGCCTATTTAATATATAGTCTCACCCATGAGAAAGGACCTCAGAGTCCTAGTCCAACCAGCACCTAAAAAAGCACCAATTTTATATCATGCCTATTAAATAATCATCCAACCATTACTTCAAGACTTTCAGTAGGGGAAACTCCCTTCATCTTAAGACTGCCTATTCCACACTTGTGTATAGTTACATGGCTGAGTTAGTGACATTTTCTATTTTTTCTTAAAACACAAAGGATTATAATTTAGTTCTCCTACATGTAGGAAAAGGCAGCTAGGTGTTACAGTGGATGGAGTAACAAGCTCAGTCAGGAGTACTCATCTTCCTGAATTCATGTTTGACCTCAATAAACTAGTTGTATGACCCTGTGCAAGTCACTTGACCTTGTTTAACTCAGTTTCCTCCTCTGTAAATGACCTGGAGAAGAAAATGCCAAACCACTCCAGTATCTTTGCCTAGAAATCCCCAAATGGCATTGTAAAGAGTCGGGCAAGACTGAACTACACTTAACAATACATGTAGGAAAAGTCACTTAATCTCTCAGGATTTTAGGCAACTTTTTTTAAGACATTAAGTTGTATAGAAGGTGCCAATCTGCACTGATAGTAAACCTTTTTTTCACTGAGGATCTCCCTTTGTTAAGGAAATTATGGCTTAAGTACCTGTCTCTCTATTCCAGTGCATAAAATTTGCATGACTTAATGGATTTATTGAAAGATACTTTACAGCTGACTTGAGCCTCAGGAGGGGCTGGAGATGGGAGATGACACCCGTTCTTAGTTCTCTGTTTTAAAATGTGATTCCAGAAGCTATCTGGGACTTCCATGATCTGGTGTCAAATAATCTGGGAGTTGAGCGATAGGGAGAGTAATTGTAGTAACTGACAAGGCTTTCCCACTTCTCATTTTATGCAGGAAAGGTTCTTATTTCTGTGTTAATCTGTGTCATTTCACCAGATTTCCCATCTTCCTCCCCCATAGGCTGAAGGTGCTCAGTTCCCAAACCAAAATGGAAGTGTCCTCTTTTGGTCTATGTTGGAAATGATCTTTTCCTTCTCTCACTTCCTTGGAAACTTTGCTTAAAGTAGCCAGCAATATTAGTAATATTATGAGAAAGTGATTCCAGTTGATTTTCTTCTTTATATCTTTATATCACTCTCATTGCTATGGTTAAGTAATAAATTCTGAGAATAAGGATGCCTTTTACTTTGATGGCGTTTTAAATTTTGAGTTAGGTGGAAAAAAATCTCAGTCATTAACAAAGATTTCTAAGAATTTTAATAAAGTAGGGACTTATTTTTTTCTTTTAAGAAATATTCATGGATTTCACAATTTCCTAGTCTCTCCCTCCTAACACATACTCATATTCATACATTTTGCATAGAAAATATTTATGTATAAATTTATAAAACACATTTGCCTAAAAAATATTCGGAAGAATAAGGGATTAATTACTATAGTTCAAAAGTACCATGATATAGTGTGTGTAAAAACAGACTTGAATCCAGGACTTCAATCCCCAGAAGTCCTTGCTCCACTTCCCCAGAATGCCCTCTAATCTCACTGAAACCTCACCTGGGCCGAGAGCGAGATGGAGTATTTAACCTGGTTGTGAATGGGCTCTGCCTTTTTTTTTACTTCCGCTTCAGAGCACACGCGGCTCTCCACCTAGCTGGCAAGATGTGAGTGCTCTTGAATAGGCTCTCTGGGCCTAGCCATGTGCTTTTCCTTACTTGTATTTTCTTTATATTTTAATCCTTAATAAACCTCCAAAAAATATAATACTCCCTACAGAGAGAAACTAATTTCTACCTCTATCAGTCTCTCCCCAAATTTTAATCTTTACATGTGTAAGGAGATGGTTAGAGAGTTTGTATAGAATGGATTCAAGTCTTTTCTCTGACACTGACTCTGAGACTAGGAAATATAATTATCTTTTAGAGTAGCTCAGGTAACCATCTAGACTTCATGTTGTGGAGCAAGTGATAATCTATGTTGGTTGATGGAGCTTCCTTATTGGGAGATCCCAATCCTAATGAAATCACAAGACCATTTTAAAAACAAGCAATAAATATAATAATATGTTAGACATGCTATTTATGCATATTTAAAATTTGCAGCCAAGGTAATGGGCATGAACCTCAAATAGATCATGTTTTTACTTTCTTCTCTTTTTTCTTAAATCTAACTTTTATTTCATTATATATGTCTTAGATCATTGAAGACATCTGTAGTTATATGGAACCACAAGCACAAATGTGCTTTCTCAAGTAGGAAAAACAGCTCAAAATGAATTTGAGGCATTCTAAGTATGGAGTCAGAAAATCTATTCAAATTTGACCACTTTCTTACTTGAGTGTGCTTAGGCAAGTCATGTCATCTCTTTCTGAATGGTTCAGTTCCTTCATCTATTGAAGGGGAAAAATAAGTTGGCAGGAGAGAAACAGAAAAGAGTTGGACTAGATGAACTTGGGGGTCCCAACTTGCTCTAAATTTATGATTCTATGATGTTCTAGATTAGTAACATTAAGTGGATGAATAATCTTATCATGGGAGTTTTATGTAAATTTGGCATTGCTTTCTTCTCTTTTTTTGGGGGGTGTGGGTGTGGGTGTGTGTGGGTGTGTGTGGGTGTGTGTGTGAGAGAGAGACATTACAGAGCTGTGTGTGTACTTTCTTCAGTAAGTTTTGTCATTTGGGCTACAGTGGAACTTAAAAACATAGCATCTGGCTCCTATATAAAATGACAGAACACAAATTTTTACCAGGATCCACACTTCTTATTTTACTTATACAACACACAGACACTTTTCTTTTTCAAAGGGAAAAAAAAAAGTAGAAGCAGATAATTGCTTTAGTAATTTTTTTAAAAGTCATTTCAAATAAGCTTGGGCATTATTACATTCATGTTATCCATGTGCTCAAAATTACTATACCAGCGGTGTATTTATGAGAAGGCATAATTTAATCAAAATAAAATTGCCATTAATAGTTTTGATCTTATTTGAGTAATATTCATTATAATATAATTCAGATACAGTACAAGACTTCCTCTTCAAGGTCATCGTATTACACTTTGACCTGTATTACTCTTTTAAATTTTGTCATATTAAAATCTAAAAACTAATTCAGATTTTGTGATCTTTCCAAGGAGCCAAGACAAATCTGATTTGAGACTGCAGTCCAATTATTAAAAAGGTCATACCCCCTTCTGTTCTCCCTCCAAAAAATTATCTGTTTGATTTTTCAGTAATAAATATTTCTTCCTTCTCTTCTCAGTGCTTGCCCACTACTGATGATGCCAAACAAAACCAAATAAACAGACTCTGAATAATCCACTTAGAATTGACCTTGGGCAAGTTATTTAACCTCTCTGAGATTCACTTTCCTCTTCTGTAAAATGAGAGGGTTTGGACTTGACCTACACAATGCTTTCCACTTCCTAATAGATGAGCCTATTAGTTTCATTTTCTGGAGCCAACAATTTAGCAGTGAACTACCTAATCATTCTGAGGATTTGATTTTGATTCTTGGCTCCACTACTAACTAGACCTTAGTTAATTTTCGGGATTTTAATTTCCTAATTTGTTATATTTCAAATCTGGAGAACCTAACCTTTGTCTAATGACTCCTTCCAGAAATGTATAATATTGATGCAGGTGAATAAAAAATACATGAAGATAGTGATGTACAAATATTGAATATGTATCATTTTTCTCAATCAATACATATTCTGTCTAATATAGATATCTATATCTGAAAGAGTTTCATCATCATAATAAATTAGCATTTTAATTTGTCATAACAAGATAGACTATTCCAGGGAATTATTAAATCATAATCTCATATGTATCCCTTCTCTAATCATAATCTGTATCCTTTCATTGTGTGAATTTATACAAAATAATTTATTAATTTTAGCATTATGTTTGGAGAAGAACATTTATAAAGGGTATATTTCACAATGGCCTGTGATTTTGTATTCAGGAGTGTGAAAAATGCCTATGGTAGAGAAATTATTTGTCAAGTTGCCAAAGGCCAAACCATTGCCTTCATGGCTATATTTCTTTCCCTTTGGTGGGCAATTTAGCCAGTGAATAGAGTATTGGACTTATAGTCAACAGGACCAAAGTTCAAATCTTGCTTCTGACATTTACTAGCTTTATGACCATGAACAAATAATTTCACATATATATGTCTCATGAAACTATCTTGTCATAGCCCAGTAAGTTAGTGACGAATTCTTAGAATGGCCTCAACTGATTATTTTCTTCTTGTTTGCTAAAAGGAATAACCAGCTAGGATTTTCTGTTTTAATTTCTAAGCACATTCTATGTCTTGGTCTCTCTCTGTCTCTCTCTGTCTCTTTCCCTTTCTCTCCCTCTCCCTCTGGCCTAATTCTTCTTTCCCTCCATTTCTTATTCCTTCTCTCTCTCTCTCTCTCTCTCTCTCTGTCTCTCTCTCTCTCTCTCTCTCTCTGTACCTCTTTTCCTTTCTCAGTTCACATTTAAAAGTTTATGTTTCTATTGTTTTTTACACTTGATAGTATATTTTGAATAGCTGAATGGTAGAGAAATAAAATTTTAATAAACATGACTGTTGCATCATGCAAGATCAATTACTTCCATCTTGCAGTGAATTGTATTACAATCTCTAATAAAGTCTAGATTCATAGACATTGCAAAATTAAATACCAAGGAATTAAATTATGCTTTCTTGACAAACTTGATTTTTGAACCTCAATTGACCTAATACTGGTTGATTGTGTAGCTTCATTAAGTTGATAGGGAATTACGTATGAAAATCTCAGTTTAAATTAACTAATTTTTCTCTTCCCTCTTTCCTCCATTACAGGTGTAACAACCGAACACAATGCATAGTAGTTACTGGGTCAGATGTGTTTCCTGACCCTTGTCCTGGAACATATAAATACCTTGAAGTCCAATATGAATGTGTCCCTTATAGTAAGTATAAATGTTTTGTTCTTGTTCACTTCCTCTAACCTTTCCAATTGATGCTGGAACACAACTCCATGCAAGAGAAGCATACGTTTATGGCCTACAGAACCATTTTGCATGCAGAGCACTTACAGACTAGGGCCTCCAATTAGCTTCACCAAGTGTGGAAGGAAGCCATAATGTGACGCTGGCCAAGTGTCTGTCTGTGTTCTTAAGTGTTTGGCTTTTAAGGCTAGTGTTTTTCCAGAAAACAAACTTGAATTAGCTATTCAATAGGCCAGATAGAAATTTGTACTTCTGCCCAATACCAGTTGCTGACAAATTGGTTTGGCTCACAGCTTTCTAAAGAAGGAATTGACTTCAATTTTAATCGTGAGTCCCTTGAAAGACTACCTGCTGCTGTGGTTACTTTGGTACATGGTGAAAGTCACCATGGAGGAAATGCTTCCTTGGTTGCTCATTTTTCTTTGCCCAGTTCAACAGCAGATTTGTCCATACCACTAAGCAAAATCAATATAAAGGAAATACATTGAATACAGTAATTGTGGAAAAGCACCTGTTGTTAGTAGCATCTTAATAAATTCCATTTATATATACATATATATATATATACACAATGAAAATTATAAATAGTAATCAACAGCAGCATAAGAAAATGAAGTCTTCACATTTCTAATAACCAGAATTTATATTTTGAAATCCTCTTTTATATTTATTCAGCTCCCATTTAGCTGTACCCTTTGGGTCATCTTGAAAGCTTAAGTTTGTCATACCTAATTTTTTTGTGACACATTTTGAGCCACTTTCTGTAATTACCTCCTGCCATTTTTAAGGGACAAGTGGCCAAATGACTATTGGAAGCCAGAGTTCTTTGCACATAGTCACCGGATATCAGCGTTTTTTCCTCACGTATAAAATCTGATCAGGAAGAATGCCGAAATCAGCATTGATAGACTTAGAAATGAAAAGAATTGAGTTCTGGCATGAGACTCGTCACATTCAAACTGCTCATCATAGTGGTTATTCTTTTAACATGTTTAAAAAAGAAAAAAAAACTTTGAAGTCATCCCTCCAAAGGACTTTCTACTGTTAAATTGATTTAGAATTATGGAGTTTCAGTTAAAGGCCAAACACAGATCATCTTTTTGTTTCATTGTTGCTGTGTATTCCCATGTAACTGTGAAATGGATGCTTTTCTGTGTGCGTTTCCTTTTTTCCCCCTGTACCATTTGTAGGATTGGAAGCCTACTGTGAGCACTGATCTTTAGTTCCATTCCCCCGTGTGTAATATCGGTGGCTTATATAATCATTCTCTTCTTGCCACTAGAGGAACTGTGTTGTTTGGAGCTAACCAAAATTATTCTGTTCCATAAAGTCGCTTTTACTTGAATTTAGCATGGTTTCAATCCTCCAATTAAAAAAGGGATTCACGTCCTGACCCTAACAATGGAATGAGTCAGAGCTGCCAAGAGTTGTGTCTCCCTGGAGCCAGTCCCTGTAACCCAGGCCATAGACCAAGAACAGTATTATGCACATATTATTTTCAGACTTCAGTAATTTCTCATGCTGTTTGAAAGGGGGAAAAGTTTGGAAGTCTCCTGGTCATTCTAACGTTCAGAAATTTTTTTACCTTTTCAGCTGTTCAGAAGTCTAGTCCATTGTGTGTGAGCACTAAACTTTTAACACAGAAACATATTCAGAAAAGTTATTTGTTCTCTTTACTGGTCATTCAGTTCATGTTCATTTCCTAGATGTTGGCACGAGGCAGCAATGGGTCTGTGGCTTTTCTTTCCCTCCTAATGACACATTAAGAAAGTAGAATCGTACAATGTAGTGGTGCCACAGTTTTATTTGTACCAATTTTCAATAGGATTGAAAAAAAAAATCTACCTGTTAGATGGCTCTTTTAAAATCATTCTTAAGCATTTCCAATGCCATGATTTCTGTCATCTTTCTCTCTCTTCTCCCCATGCTACATTAAAAAAAAAGTTGCCATTTATCATGTTCTCTATTATCTGTCTCCTCTATCTCCTGCTCTTTTTTAGCTCTGCCTGTCATATTTTCCTCTTCCATTATGTTTCTCCTCCATGCTCAAGTCGAATTTGCATGCCTTTTTCTACAGTTTACTGATTGGATGGAAATGATGTCATCATTAAATAACATTTGTTTTATATCTTTTGTCACATGGCACTATGCCAATAACTATTCAAAACAAATCCTCCAGGAACTTACAAATCCTAAAATGTGTTTTTCTTCCTCTATATTGAATGCCAAACAATTTCAGTATTCATGGAAATTTTTAGATATGAATGAATTCAACAGGAACAATTAGCAATACTAAGGATTTAGTATGGTTTCAGTCCTTAAATATGCACAGAGATGCACATGTATACATTTTATATGTAAAACCTAAATATCTCAGGTAAAATCTAAATACACACATGAACAGTGTGCATACATGTAGACTTGAGGTACTAAACATGCATAAAAAGGTGCATTATATGTGTTTCATGTAAAAGCTGAACATCTCACATATAATTAAACAGTCACATACACAGATATACACAAGACTTGAGCATCCCTGCAGCTAGGAGAATTTGTCCCATTCATTCCCATGTTCCCCTGAACAAATAAGACAAGCTATCAAGTCTTGAGAAACGAAGCCTCCAGATGGCATTTTAACCCCCTTATGCCCAACAAAGTTTCATAATCATTTTTCTGTACATAACTTTATTTCTAATTATCTCATCATGAAAAATCACACCATATAGTATTGCTACAGAGATCATAGGGGAGAAAAAAATAACAAGTAGACCAAAGTCCAAAAGCATTCAGAATGACATGCATTTTGTGTCCTGGAGATAGTCTGTTTGCATATATGTATATACACATGCACACACATGTTTGTGATGCAGATGTATTACCTTAGTTTCTCTGAGGCCAATTCTTTTTCCTGCTTATATACATGCAATCCTTTATTGACAATGGTAGGTAATGTATATTTGTTTGTTCTACAGATGTACAAATGAACTTGGCTGATTTTGTACACTAATTAAACCAGCCTTTTTAGGACGAATAACAATTTATATTAGGCACTTGGGGAAAGAAAGCCAATGCCATTAATTATGCTCCTCTATTTGTGAGAGGAGCCTGGAAATTTTCTTTAACTGGGGAAATAGTAACTAGAATTTTGACACGTGTGTATGGATATGTAAATACATACATACAACATATAAGGCTGGATTAACTTGCTTATTCTTATTAGGGTCTCTATGAAAATGTTGAATATCGATTGGAATTTTAAATATTTAAAATATTTATCCCAAATGTTATCCTTAAAGTTTGGATATCACTGCTCAGTTTTTATCAGGACAAAAAAAATACTTATATTCAGTCACAAAGAAATTCAATCACAAAATCTCCCTTCTTGATTTTCTTCATCTTTTTCTGTAAAATATATTAAGACTTTGAAGACCAGAATTCAGCTTGTTTCAATTAACACAAACATAAAGTGTTAATTTTTACATTTCTACTTAAACCTTTAATGTAATTCAGGCAAATTATCTATTCACATATATGTATATGAAAACACTTTACTCTCCATTAATATTTAATGGATTGTATTTATTGACTATATTTTATTTTGGCTATTGGTTATTGACTATAACCGTCTATCATCCCAAATTGTATATCGCTGTATAGCAGTCTAAAGATTTGTTATCCTCGTCATTCTATAACTCCCCTATTGTTGCTGATTCTAAGCAGGTACAATATCACTCTTCATCGAGGAATAAGTGCATGCATTATGTGCACACAAAAAAAATTCTCTGCAAGTCATTAAGTAGGAATTGCAGAGCCCCAAACTGAATTTTTACTCAAATAAACCCAGACTGATGAATTATAGAGAAATAAGTGTGTTACCTGATGATACCCAATGTGCCTGGTATATACTGAGTACCTAAGAAACTAAACTTGTTGACTCTAGCAGAGGTAGAGGGGGTGAGGCTTATTATTTGGCTAAAATTGTTTCTACATGAAACTTTCTCCCCCCACCCGCCAAAAAAAGCAAACTACCACCAGCAGCAGTAGCAATAAAAAACAAAAGCCAGTCAGCATTCCAAATAAATCCAGCCTTAGCTTGGAGCTCTCATGCTGTCAATACAATAGGGTAATGCCTGTTGAGTTGGCTACTGCTGTTATCAAAAACGGCTTTAACAATCCCCTTTCCTCTGGTGGTTTTATGAAACTCGAGCAACATACTTCAAAGTCTCCTAATAATGTGTAATAGTTTTTTATTGCTGATAATTATGAGGAGACTCTTCAGCAACTGAATTCTTAGGTAACTTTATTCATGTAATAATATAATCCTTTTAAATTTGGAGGTGTGGTGGTTTGTGGGGGGCTGGGCATAGGTGGAGGGGGATTGCTCATGTCCTGTAACTATTAATCAGGTTTGTTTTATGGAAGCATTTCCTTTTATGGAGGGAGTCTGTAGAGGTGGGATGGGGGAATTTGCTTTGAATGCTCTGTATGACTGTTTCTGCATGCTAGCCTGCTAATATGTGATAAATTTGATAATGATAAGAGAATGTCTGAATAAGCTAACCAATACTTTCTTTCTTCCTTTTTTCCTTGCCTACTGTGCTTGCTTTTCTCTTGTATGTATTTTGCTTACAATTTTTATAAGCTTAGTTTTTAAGTATTAGATTTAGATTATATATATTTTATTAAGGATTTCAGGGTAAAAATGCTTAAAAAGGGTGGGGGGAGGAAATAAAATTGAATACAATTTTAACAGAGTAGAAGATGAGAAAAATAAGGGAAATTAACCACTTATTTTAACCCAGAAGTCCACATAATCAAATGTAATTATGCTTATATAAAAATGTGGCCTTATCAATATTTAAAAAAATGTGAATTGAAAAATCAGAATATTTTATTTTTTAATAAATTGGCCAACAATCTCCTAATTTTCCCTCACTTTTAAAAATTTCAATGTTGGATAAACTTAAGGGTGATAGGCTAATGTGGAAAAAATAAAGCTAAATCTGTGTGTATGTGTGTGTGTGCATGCACACTCACTCATGAGAGAGAGAGAGAGAGAGAGAGAGAGAGAGAGAGAGAGAGAGAGAGAGAGAGAGAGACAGAGAGAGAGAGAGAGAGAGAGAAGCTGTGTAATGCATGCCTATATAAAATAGAACTTGGTGAGATTATTGAGTGACTTTGGGGAGGGGAGAGTATGTATACCATGCATTAGTGAAAGCTTTCATTATTTATTTAGGTACGCTAAGTGAAGCAACATGCCAACATATCTGTATTGCCTCTTTAATCTACTAAAATGATTGATCCATGTTCATTTGTGTAACTTTAGAATCTTTCTCCTGCTAGGTTTTCCTGTTGTCTGTTTCTCTTTATCCAAAGTAGTACAGCTCTTATTCTCCCTATATTTAGCATCTATTACTAATTCAGTCTTAAGACTAATAGTCAATTTATGTTAATCTTTTTTCTTTTCTCCTTGCACTCTTTTTTTTTATTTTTTTCTTCCTGATGCTTAAAATAGAAGTGGAGCAAAAAGGTAAATAACCGAATACAGTCCAAACCCCAGCTCCTTGTTATGTGCCTTATGGATGTTCACCTCCTCACTCCCCTCCCCCCACAACACTCTCGATTACTAATCAGCAGGATCTCATAAGTGCACCTCCCAGGGAAGTCGACTGTTTGCAATAAAATTTTGGCTGCTAAAGCAGGTGGTGGGCTCCAGTTTCTGAAGTCCTTAGGGGTAGGGGTGGGAAGGAACCTTCTCTTTCTCTCTTCATACTGTACCTCTCTTTTTCTCACACCCTTGGGTACTTATTTGTTATTAATGTGCCATCCTGCCTGGCTTCCAGAACCCTCTCCATAGCATGCCATGGTTACAGGGTTTCCTGCTCTGTTTCTTTCACTGCTTTGGTTATGTACACTCTTCTCAATTGCATTTTCAGTATCCTTGTGTTTCATTTTTATTTATTTTTTTACAAATCAAGGTCCCTTTGTTTTAAACCTTTCTCCTTACATTTTGAAACAGTCTTCATTTGAGTTGAGGGTTTTTTCCCCTCATGTTATATGCTTTTTTTTTGGGGGGGGGTATTGCTTTGGGGACTTGAGAGGAAGTTGGTGGGGGGGAGGTGAGGAGTCTGGACTTAAAATGAAATACTTCCTATATTGCTAGACAGTAGCTAAAAGCCTTTGATGCATAAATTGCTAAAGCCCAAGATTAAAGTGCAAAAGTAAAACACAAATAATTTCAACTTAATTAAGAATGCCATTAAGCTTTGGTTTGAACTGTGAAAATTGTCCCAATCCACTTTCTATGTTGATACATTGATCATGGTAACTTTTAGAAAGGTGGATGGTACTTGCATCAATTATAAAAAATAAGCTATAATTTCATGCTTCTGAAATGAATCTTTCCTTCCTGGTTCATAGTCATTATAGCTTACAATTTTGTAACTTTGTTTTTTTTTTAATCTTTTTAACTTTGTGTAATTCTTGTCTTCTCTCTGTGACTGTTAGTTTTTGTTTGCCCTGGGACGTTGAAAGCAATTGTGGATTCGCCATGTATATATGAGGCTGAACAAAAAGCAGGTGCTTGGTGCAAAGACCCTCTTCAGGCTGCAGATAAAATTTATTTCATGCCATGGACCCCATATCGTACGGACACCTTGATAGAATATGCTTCTTTGGAGGACTTCCAAAACAGCCGCCAAACGACAACATATAAACTCCCCAATCGAGTGGATGGTACTGGATTTGTTGTCTATGACGGTGCTGTGTTTTTTAATAAAGAACGAACGAGAAACATTGTGAAATTTGACTTGAGGACTAGAATTAAAAGTGGAGAGGCAATTATAAACTACGCTAACTACCACGATACGTCTCCCTATCGATGGGGAGGGAAGACTGATATCGACTTAGCTGTTGATGAAAATGGTCTGTGGGTTATTTATGCCACTGAGCAGAACAATGGAATGATAGTGATTAGCCAATTGAATCCATATACTCTTCGATTTGAAGCGACTTGGGAGACCATTTATGATAAACGTGCCGCCTCCAACGCTTTTATGATCTGTGGAGTCCTCTACGTTGTTCGTTCAGTCTATCAAGACAATGAAAGTGAAACGGGCAAGAATGCAATTGATTATATTTATAATACTAGATTAAACAGAGGGGAATATGTTGATGTTCCCTTTCCCAACCAGTACCAATACATTGCTGCAGTAGATTACAATCCACGAGATAATCAACTTTACGTGTGGAACAACAATTTCATTTTACGATATTCTCTAGAATTTGGCCCACCAGATCCTGCCCAAGGTAAGAATACTTGTTTATTGATAAATTATTGAGTTTTTTTAGTAATTTATTTCAAATAGCATATTTTAAAATATGCTTTCATTTGAATCAAGCTATTGGGTTTTATTCTTTTTTCTTTCATTTTTCTTTTTTTAATCCCTTTTTTGTCTTCTTTGAATCAATATTGAATATCCATTTTAAGGCACAAAATTGGTAAATGTTGGTTAATTGAGTTAAGTGATTTGCTTAGGGTAACACAGCTAAGAAGTGTCTGCATTTGGATTTGAACCCAAGACCTCCATCTCCAGGCCTGGCTCTCTATCCACTGAGTCACCTAACTGCCCATCTTTCATCTTTCTCCTTTTGCCCATTCCTCTTCTTTCTCTTCTTTTTTTCCTTCTCTGTCTTGCCCCTCCTCCTTTTTTTTTTTACTAGCTATATTTAAACCACCTGCACTTAGTAGGTACTCCAAAAATGTCTCAACAGTGAAAGAATGAGTTAGTACTGTCATATGTCAGTGTGCTAAAGTGGTATTTTATAATCTCACTTGAACTATTTTTACATGAAAACTGTGATATATCATAAATGCCACTTAAAAAAATCTCTGATAGGGCTTTGTCCATGATATGTTTTATCATGATATGTCAGTTTAGTTGTTCTTTGCTAAAAATAAAAGAGTTCATAAATTTAAAGCTTGATACCTGTTAGCTTTGTGCTTTCCTACCTGACTTTTGAATTGATTACAATCTACATGCAGACCTTTTAACTTCTTGGCGCCAGTGGTTGAGGGAAATGTGTGTTAGGGAGTCTCAAGAGATTTGGCAGAGTTAATGTGCATTGCCAGGCATAAATGTTCTTGAGTTTTGAAGTCCCAATCATAGTCTTCTTCCATGTTTGCCTAGAAGGAGGAAAAGTTTCTCTGATATCTTGTTAGAAGAGAGTGACATAAAATTGAATTTTCTTATTATAAATTGATAGTAACCGTAAATCATTTTCCCATTAGTGATTAGATCAACCCAAAATGATGACGTAGGGAGTCCATACCTCATGAGAATAATTTGAACTTATGTTCTTTTTACTTTTCCACTAATGGATAACTAACATGTACAAAGAAGTGCTAAAACTGTTAAAGACTGTGTATGAAACTATTTTGGATTAGAGTGAATGCACTTATCAGAGCAATGCCTTTTTACTAAAAATGAATTATATTCAGGACATGGTAAATTAATAAAATATTCCTTTATATCTTACACTTGCATCTTATTTGCACAATTTATTTTTTATTCCAGATTAGTGTTTTAATTTATTGAGTTAATTCAATGTTTGATAATTTGGTTATTTGATAGTTTGGGAACTGAGAGGAATTATTTAAATTTTTTTATAGATAGGATGGATTTTTTTATGTTGTCCAATAAAATACAATTCTTTTTTTAAATTAAAGAGTAATTGTACGAGAATTTTCTGTCAAAATCTAAGCAGCGTCTTAGGATCAGGACCTTAAAAGGAAACGATCGAGTCACTCGTAGTTGAATTTCTAATTTAGGGTCATGATAGAGAACCCAGAGCCTGTGTCATTTCTTGTAACAGGGACAGTAATGATGTATTGACTTGTTCTCTGGGCCCTCTATCTCTAATCTGTGTCTGTCTTGACTTTGTCAGCTCCAAGCTGCACCAATAACATCCTGCTGCTGAATGTTTCAACACTTAAATCTTCCTCCTGGGTAGAGAGGCCACAGCAACAGTGTATCTGAATCATTCTCTTAAGTTAATTATATATTTTGCTTCTAATGCCAGAATTTGGATTGTATCCTTGACCCTAGTTGTATGGTATTGATGTTTTGTTGGTGGTGGTGGTGTTGCTGTTTTTCTTTTGCTAACATAAAGCTTTCCTCATCCATAAGTTTGTCAAAAACTACCAGAGGAACATAGTTAGAATTTGACCTTACATTGACCCTGTCCTTACACAAATCTTTATTTATGCCTTTATCATTCTGTCAGCTGTTGAAAGTTGTCTCTTTGAAGAAGTGAATCTCTCGGTTTCTTCCAGCGAGATAAATCTGTTGACATTTAGAATAGGTAGTCAGCCAGTGTCTCTAAGGCTGGAAATAAATCTAATGAGAAATAACTGGAAGTCAACTTTAAAAATAAAAAAAGCATGATGTCCTTGTTAGCAATGGAGAAGTCTCTGATAACATATGCATTTGTTACAAGGTACCTCCAACAGCTCTGAGGAAGACATTGGCTTTAGGAGGGTCATTAGATACTGTAACTCTCCTGGGTCCTGGTAGACAGGAGAGCAAAGTCACAGTGAGCTTATGAGTGCTTTGTGGCAGTTTCATGGTTATATTTGTATCTTATGGAAGTTCTTTAAGTTTTCCATTCTTGTCTTTGCTTAAAGGAATATTTCACCATTCATTTGTTTGTTGAATAAGCATTTATTAATTACCTACTATTTGCCCAGTTGTGTACGGAACACTGAGGTATTATACAAAGATGCAAAAATGCATTTCCTGCTCTAATTCTGAAACTATACTTTCACATTTAAAAAAAAAAAAGCCTGTCATCTTTTCCTTGGGCTTTTCAGAGGTAACTTATATAATCATGAAAAAAAAAACAAATAAAACCCTTTACTTTCTGGTTTAGAATTGATACTAAATATTGGTTCCAAGGCAAAAGGGTGGTAAGGGATAGGCAGTTTGGGCTAAATGACTTTCCTAGAGACCCACAGGTAGGACAAATGCCTGAGGACAAATTTTAATATAGGATTTTCTATCTCCCCACCTAACTCTTTGTCCACTGAGTGACTTAGCCACCCCTTCCCTTTACTTTTAAAACATTAATTCTTTGTGACTTTGAGAGAGCAGTAAATTCAATGCCTTAATTATAGAATTTAAGGTAAATTATTTCATTCAGTTATTTTTTCTAAACCCTTAATTTCTGCCTTAGGATAGATGTTAAGTATTGGTTCCAAGTAGAAGAGTGATAAGGGCTAGGCAGATAGGGTTAAGTGACTTACCCAGATTTGAACATAGGACCTCTTATCTCTAGATTTGTTACTCTTTCCTCAGAGCTATCTAGCCTCACCCTCCTTCCCCTCACCCCCACTGCCACTGCCATTCAATTTTTTGAACCTTTCCAATGGAAACCATTTGCCTAGCAATTTTATTATTTAGCCCAACTACCAGGACTTTAAAAAATATGTTTATAACATAAATCCCACTATTGTCCCTGTTTTTCTATGGCTAAGACTCCTAAACTTCCTAACCTTCCTCTTCATTCTCTGTCATTTGCTCTGCAATAATTTCAGGCTCCGTGCTCTGTGTTCCATGCTTTTTGCCATCTCCATCTTCGGACAGCCACTCCAACTTGGAACTTTAAGTCAGCCATGGTGAACCTAGACAGCAGTTGAGATCAAAGTAGCTGATAAAACAGTGATGGGAGAAATTAGGTCTGTGCTCTCTATCTGGAGCTGAAGCTGGCTGGTTTGGACTACAGTTCATGCGGAAGCCATTTGTGTTGGATCTGTTGCCCCCATCAAGTACATAGTAGACCTGGCCAAAATGATGCTGAAAAAAAGATTTCACTTCCTTTTAAATTCTTAATAGGGATGGATACTTTTGCAAAATGCTAGTATTACTTAGAAGTCTTTTCAGACCTCATTTATTTTAAGGTAATCTCCCACATTTTTAATATGAAATAGTTTTCTCTTTAATCTGCTTTGCTTGGGTCACAAATTTTATACTGCAACTCTGTAGGGGATCACATTTTGAAAGATTTTAAATTTCCTTATTTTTTTCATTCAGAACTATTGCAGAATTTTTACATTATACTAGTTAGATAGCTCAATCATAGAAGAAAATAAAATAAGGTATGTTCAGCACAATCTATGTCCATTTAATAAATGTCCATTTAAAACATTCTTATTCAGCTATTAAGTTCTCAATAAAATGTGATCAGTGATTTTGTTTTAGACATAATGAAGAGGGTCACTTATGAACTAACACTCATTTTAGCTTTACAAAGTAGAGGAAAGACTAGTCAGAGTGTATTGTTCACAATAGGGCAAGTTCAGAGAGCTAGAGGAGAGAAATTTTGAGGCTGTAACTATAGTATAAAAAGTATAGAGATAAATATAACGCTCTTCTATATCTATCTGTATCTTTCTATTTGTCTGCCTATCTGTTTGTCTCTTTGTCTTCTATTCTGTTCCTTTGGGGGGAAATGATGTAGATTCCAAGATCTCAATTACACCTACCATAATAAATGGTGATAATAATATCAAATGCCCTCCAAGTTCCAGTTAAATGTTACATTTGTTTAACATTCTCTTTTCCACTACTGCTAAGAGGGAGTCAAAAAGCCAATTTGTTCCCCCAATCTGGAAGCTTGACTGACTTTGTGATTTTCCTAAGTACTCGTAGTGTATAATGTGCTTCTTCACAGGTTTGGAAATAAGCTTCTTCAGCTCTGTGGGTAAAGGGAGCTGGTGGCCTGGGTGATTTCAAAGGCTCTCTTTAGGCTTAAAAATTTGAATATACTGTGATTTTTATTGCAAGAGTTGGGGCAGATCTTCATGTTTTCTTAATGGTCCTTATGCTCTATTGAGGAGTTTTACTATGTCTCACATTTATTCTCACCAGATACCAAATGTGTTGTTATTATGAAACCTTTTAGTGATAACAAATTCCTTCCTGAAATGCTGCCTTCTACTACAGCTATTTACCGACTTTCAAAAGTTGAAAGCAACAATAATACTAAACATAAGCAAGGTTTAAACACAGCAAGTATGAGGAATAGGTTCTAATTGGATATGCTTTAACCCAGACTCCTTGAAAAGAGTCTAGGAAAAAGTTATACTCCATGCCAAAGTGGGAGAAAAAGTATTCTTATTGCTAGATGGATGGGTTTTTTTTTTTTAATACTGTTGACTGTTTTGAACATGGAATCAGGAGGTCTTGACTTCAAATCCTCCCTCAGAAACTTACTAGCTGTGTGACATCTTGGGCAAGTCATTTAGTTTCTCCCAGCCTCCATTTTCCCATCTGTAAAATGAAGATAGTAATACAATTGTGAGTAGGATGAGTTAACATGTAAAGTGCTTTGCAAACCTAAAAGTATTAAATAAATGCTAACTGTTATTAGAGCACCAATCTGAGGTCAGGAAGATTCATCTTCCCTAGTTCAAATTTGACCTCAGACACAAAATAGTGGTGTAACCCTGGACAAATCCCTTAACCCTGTTTGCCTCAGGTTTTTCTTATGTAAAATGAGCTGGAGAAGGAAATGGCAAAACTTCTTCAGTATCTTTGCAAAGAAAGCCCCAGTCAGGGAGTACACAAAGAATTGGACAAAACTATAATTACTGAACAACAACTGCAAATCATTATAAAAGTAAAAACTTCAACAGGCATCATAAATTCTCACATTTTAAAAAATAGATAGGATAGCTTGTGTCTTCAGCTTTACCTTATTCATATACACATGCCATTTAACAGTGGTAGGGATGAAGGTAATGGACTCTTCTCTGCCTGGGTGTTTGGTGCAAAATGAGCCTCTTCTTCCACTGAATAGCTTATCTTAACTTTCCATAGAAATTATAAATATATAAATGATTTCTCTTTTAGTAATATGTTACTTGGTCTCCTTAAATGCTTTTTTCTTAAAAGAAGAATTAGTATAGTATTTAAGTTAGAGACAAAATGATTTTATATCATTGGATCTTGGAGGGGCGAGCACAAAATAGCCGTATTTCACCTCTTGAGTATCTTGAAATGATGCTTAAGTTTGCTAGGGATGAGAACTGGATGTAGGATTTCTTTGCTTTAAAGAAAACCTGATTAAAAAAAATGTTTTCTACCATTTCATATCGAGACATTCTTTGCAACTTTTAATGTGTTCAAATTTGCCCAGGGCCCCACAGCCATTCTGGGTCAGGGACAGTTCTGAACCCAAGTCTCCTTGACTCTGGTGTTGCTGCTGCCTTTCAATTTGTGTTGGCTAAGAATCCCACTATTGATGTCAGATTATTTTGGATAAGGTTGCCACAATCATTGGAGAAACTGTGAAAAATTAGAATGTAATCATTAAATGTTAGTTGATGTTTCTACATCACTTTGGTGTTTTCACAGTTGTTTCCTTATACCTTACTGTGAGGTATGTTTTATTATTAACTCCATTTTACTGATGTAGAAACTGAGACTCAGAGAGGTCTCATAAAGGCTGACACGTTAGAGTCAGAATCTCTTTGACTCAAACCTCTTTGACTTGAAGTCCTATCATCTTGCAGCTATCCCATGAAGGAATGCTGATGGGAATGTTATTAACAAACATTTCTGTAATTATATAATGTACTAATAAGGAGAATGTGTGATGGGAAACAGAACAGTGTGAAATGAAGAAGCGTTTGCCTCTTTCTCCCCCCTTCTTCACTCTCTTCTCTCCTCTCCTGCCTGCACCCGAGCTCTAGTTGAGCAGCAGTGACTTGACACTTTGGCAAAGATTGTGATGTTTTTGACAAATGTTAATTGAGAAAGCACTGAAAGCCTGACTGCATTGTAATCAAAAGAAAATTACAGAGGTTTCACAAGATGTCAGGCAAGTGCTTACAGAGGAAGATAGACAGGTTCGAATCGGTTCTCGAAGCAGCTGGCTAGGCATGAAGCTTGACTCCAATATGGAGGCAGCACTCAAACAGTCAATAAATTATGCCCTGGAAATAAAACACATGCTCAAGAAGTTTCTGTTTGGAGGTGGTGAAGAAAAGCGGAAGCAATAATATGTACTTACAGTTAGTGAAAAATGACAATTGTTACCTAAGATCCCCCAAACAGGTGCACAAGTAGATTTTTTTTTTCCTGATAAATTCAGTGTGCTCTCCTGATTTACTTTCTTGATATAATCAAAACTGTGCTCAAATTATTTTATTAATTTAAATATTTTAATTAAATACATAAATTGAAATCAGCTGAATTAAATCAATTTTTTCTGGGCGATTTTAATCTTCTAGTTTGGGCTGTGTTTTTTTTTCCTTCAATAAGTGTATTGGGGAAATGCCTGACTTTCTTGAACTAAGCTATGAAAGACTTTTTATTTTGATAAAATCATATTAAGGCTGGAAAAATCATCTCTTTCTTGGTGTTAGCAAAAAAAAAAAAGAAAGAAAACCTAACCTAATTGCAAAGACATTTTTTTCATGTGTATGTGTAAAAGAATTTAGAGCCAAAAATATTCCTATTTCCCATCTGATGACAAAAATAATGCACTGGTGAATTTTTAACTTTGTAGCATTTCATATCTAGCTATTTCTGACAGTTTGAAATTATTCTTGTAGGACTAAAAATAGCTTTGCTTCACTGTTCTTGCTACTTTAATCATAAACAAGTTGTAACTTTTTAACTTGATAAAACAAACATTAAGTGATTTTATGTTACAAATATTTTATGCTATTGTTTTCCTTTAAACTTTTTAAAGGATCCCATAAGCTTTGTGTGTGGACTTCAAATTCAAGATAATATTATCTTGACATAGGAGAATAAATTATATGCTAGCCTCTGCCTGGAATTAGTTGTTTCTTCAAATCGACTTCATCAAAACTAAGAATGTTAAAGCCTGAGATGATGATAATGTACAGAAACAGTACAGACTTGCTAGACTTTTCTTCTGTTTGCATCTAATCAGGCGTGCTGGAATTCTCTCAAGCAAGAATGACTGCTGGGTGGGAAGATCTAGCTACTACAGTAATTGTTTTCCTGCAAGGTGTAGAATGGGTGACTTGAAGTTTTTCCTGGTTGTTTTTTTTTTTTACACTGCCCTAGTTATGTACAGGGCTCAGATTTTGTTGATACATCACATTTGACTGTTTGCTGAACAGGAGCTTAAATTACTCTATTATCCTCTCTTTCTAGGCTGAATGGAATTTGGTTAATCACATTTTTCGTTGTTGTCATGTTCAACGATAATTCCTCCTGAGCTTCAGAAGCACAAGCATCAGTTTGTGTTAGGGAGAAATTATAAAGAGGTGGTAGTAAACTAGTCGTTCATATTTGACAACTAAAACCTATACAAAAGTGCTATAAAATATTAATTTTAAAAGCCTAAAAAAGTGAATTAAAAAAAAAAAGCTTGGGGTCAGAGAGACCTAGGTTCAGTTCTTGCTTTTGACTTATACAAACTATACGGCCAAGGCAAGTCTCTTAATGCTTTAGTCAGCTCCCCAGGACTAGAAATTAAATTTGAGTGCCCCTGGCTCCGTGACTGTGGAAGGAGTTGCACCCCTGTGCAATTGTAGAATAAGCAAAACAAGCAAAAGTGCAAGTACACCCAAGTCAGAAGCATGTCAATCACATTTAGTTTAGGAAGCTTTTGAGGCTTTGAAGGATCTATAATCTAACCAATATGGAGACACTTATCCACAGAGCATCCATCTCTTAATCCATCCACCTTCTCATTCTGTACATCGATATCCTTCTTCTACAATTCATATTAGAGAATAATTGAATTAAATTGTCTTTTTTCCCCCTAGTAGCATTCTCAGTGATTCTTTCTTGTGAAACTTTGAAAAACTGGGATTAACATACTCATCTTTTTTCCATAGTGCCTACCACAGCAGTGACAGTAACTTCTTCAGCTGAGCTGTTCAAAACCACAGTATCAACCACAAGTACTCCTTCACAGAAAGGCCCCATGAGCACAACTTTAGCTGGTGGAACAAAGGAAGGAAGCAAAGGCACTAAACCTCCTCCAGCAGTTTCTACAACCAAAATTCCTCCTGTAACAAGTATTTTTCCCCCGCCAGAAAGATTCTGCGAAGCTTTAGAAGCCAGGGGGATTTGGTGGCCTCAGACACAAAGAGGAATGATGGTTGAACGGCCTTGTCCCAAGGGAACAAGAGGTATTTCCTGTAAAATATATATTTATATGTATTTATGTATGTGTGTGGGTACAGATGCACACAGACACACACACACAAAGTCCTGATGGGTGGAGGAGGTGCTGGAAGCATCATGGAATGGTCCCATCTTGAGAGGACCACTTCCAAGGGCCATATTTGTCACGTTTTATAATCCAGTGTCTGTAGGCATCATTTTGATTTTAATCTGTAAAAAGGCCTTTGAGTATAAGCCACGAAAGCCATGAATCCTCGAGGACTCAGGTTAGACTTGAGGTTTTTTGCTGGAGGACTATAGTAAAGATTGCTTACAGCTGCCTTTCTCATTACAAGCCTCACTTTGGAGAAATTCCAAAAAAAAAAAATCAAGGGCTTTTGGTTTGTTTGCTGTAAAGTCTGATATTTCTACACTGACTTTTATATTTACTGTTTGTAATCTGCCTTATTCCCTACATTTTCGTCAGTTATTGTCAACTGCCTCCATTAGCGTTTATTCAAAATTTAACACACAGAGCGGGAACGGCAGAGCTGATTTCCCGAATGCATGCAGAAAAATGGTTTCAATTTCACTGTTGTTTTCTACATCTGTTGTAGGAACTGCCTCGTATCTCTGCATGGTTTCCACCGGCACATGGAACCCTAAGGGCCCTGATCTTAGCAACTGTACCTCACACTGGGTAAATCAGCTGGCTCAGAAGGTTGGTTGGAATCTTTTAATATGATACACACTGGTGATTAAGGGCTTTAACTTCGAACATAAATAATTCAGCTTAGTATGTTGAAACCATCTTTATTGCCCTTTGTTCAGTTTAAAAGTAAAAGAATTATGCATAGTTTTTGTCTGTGAACCATTTATTGAAAGTTAAGCCTGCATATGTTTTGGAGTATATTCTTGACTAAGTTAAGCTTTTTAATGAGTAGATGCTTGCTTAATTTCATTCATGTTTAGCATGTTCTGGGTCGGGTTTATTTTGTTTTGTTTTAATGTTCAGAAGATGAATTCTACGTAGACCTAATAAATCAAATAGATGGAAATAGGCAAGTGAATTTCCAGAACCTAAACAGATGTTTAGTTGGCAAATGATGATAGAACAAATAAAATGTTTTTTAAGATGGCATTTTAAGCCAAATACCATTTAGAGTAAATTGTAGTATCACCTTTTTGTTTTCCTCTTTTCTCCCCAATCAACCATTGTGAGGTGATGAAAACTAGATAATCGTCATCTGTCCCAGACCTCTTCAATTTGACTTTTAAATGGTATGAATCAGTGCATTTCTGCGCTCTTGATAATAGCAGGAAAACAAAACAAAACAAAAGTTGAGATGAAATGGGAGCCTCGGCCCCAAATTTCCAATCTGATTTAAGTTTATTTTTTTTCTTTAAATGCTTGTTAAGAAATTTCTTTTGTGTGTCAAGGATCTAAGAACCTTTCATCTTCCCAGATAAAGAGAAAGTTTATTGGTTTCAATTAGTTGCAGATTTTGACGTTTGTGTAAATGGGTGTTTTGCCACAGCAAAGGTATGCTGGGAGTCAGCCTGGAAGCCGCGAGCGGAACATAGGCTCCTGCTGAGATAATATAAATTGTCATTTCAGATCCGAAGTGGAGAGAATGCCGCTAGTCTTGCCAATGAGCTGGCTAAACACACCAAAGGACCTGTGTTTGCTGGGGATGTGAGCTCATCTGTGAGACTGATGGAACAATTGGTGGACATTCTAGATGCGCAGCTACAGGAACTCAAACCCAGTGAGAAGGATTCAGCTGGGCGGAGTTATAACAAGGTATGTAGAGGCATTCTGTCCTTTTCCATGAGGATTTCCATGGTGGCTTCTCCTTCTTCCAGCAATTTGCTGCTGAAAACTCTTCTAATCCTTTTCCCTCCCTCCTTTAATAACGATTTGCTCCATACCCTAAAAAAGAATTCTGATTAAAGGCAGGATAAACAGGGCAGCAATATTATGGAAATAACTTCAGTTAGATTATGGGAGACCTCTGTTGTTGACAGGCTTCACAGGCTAGGTTCCTGACTTAAAAATGCATCATGTAGCCATTACACGAGTGAACTTTTCAGACAATTGTTATCATTTATACCTGCCTTTTCTTCTGGTCTCATAGAAAGGTAACACGTCTCACAAATAATCATTGAAATAATATTTCTTGTAACAACCTTTGGGAGTGGAACTTCAATTTTCAGTGTTCACTTCTTATTTTAAATTCACCAGATTAGCTTTGGATATTTTTTTTTAATTTGAAGATAATTTGTTTAGTCCACATATTTGTTCAATTTTGTATAAATAGTGTAGAGAAGTTGATGTGAAGCCCAAGGCTGTTTGTGTAGGAAGCTCCCTAAAATTCATAAGGTATTGAAAAGCACCCATTTCCCCCCTCAGTTTGAATTCTGTGTTTGGGATTTTTTTTTACCTCTACATTTAGAAAACAAAAACAACAATAGAACAAGAAAAATAAAGCTAACAATTCTTTATGGCACTTTTTATGCCAGTTATTAAGTGCTAAGCGTTTATTTTCTCATTTGATCCTCAAAATAACCCTGGGATGTAGGTGGTATTATTATTCCCATGCTACAGATGAGGAAATTGAAGCAAACAGATTAAGTGACTTTTCCAAGATCACATAGTTGGTAGGCATATGAGGCCAGATTTGAACTCCTGAATCTTCCTGATTCCAGACAGGAATTATCTTATCTGCTTTACCACTCCTAAGTGGTATAGAGAAACATGGTATGATATAGTAGAAAGAATGCCAAACTTGGAAGTCCTATGAATTCTGTTCAAATCCTGTCTTTGTCCCCTGCCACCTGTGAATCCTTGAAAAAAAAATCCTCCAGCTTCAGTTTTGGGGGGGTTGTACTTGATATTCAATACCTCTTCCCACTGAAGGAGGACCACTAATGGTGGATGACTTAAACTCACTGAAACCAGATGAGATTGTCAAATTACCACACAATTTGAGATTAATTTGAGAGTTTAAAAAATACATTTATATATGTATATATTGGGGGCAGCTTTCTAGAGATGTTCATCTAACCTCTGATTTTCTTTTCTCTTACTAAAAAGCTCCAAAAACGAGAGAAGACATGCAGGGCTTACCTTAAGGTATCTCTCCTCTGCTGTCACCCTGCTTTCTCCCTGCGTCAGCTACCTGCCACGCTTTATCACCTTGCTGCATGATCCAATGTATTTCAGTCTTTGATAATTATGTATTGTGTCCCCTATCAACTATACAAATGGTTGGCTTTGCACAGGTATAATACTCTTAGAATAAGCAAATAATCCTTTTTTTTTTTTGCAACATTTCTATTTATCCAAAAGTACAAGAATATTAATGAAAACCTTCTGAATTGGAAAGTAATAATGCAGTCCCTTTGTTCCCCAATGTTATCCTTGTGGATCAAACAACAGCTGGCAATCAAACAGCTACGATGTCTTCTTGGCAGTTTATCATATCAAAGACTGTATGGTCATGATTGTATGTGCATGAAAATGTCACTGCTTTTTTATATCTTTGGGATGCTCTTAAATGAAAAAGCTTTGACCTCAAGATTTTTAAGGGTTAATTCCAGAGAAAACTTGAGTAGGGGTTGGGCAAACTGCAAATGAAATATGAATATTGTGTCAATTTCATTGATATCTGTTCCACGGTGCTTCTTGCCAGGCAGAGAGGGACAGGAATAGACTGTTGGCTTATTCCAGCCAATTGTTATGCCCATGATCAGGGAAATTTTGATGATGCTACTACAATACAAGAGGAAAGATAGGAGTAGGACCGTCAACAGGGTTTCATTTTGTTTTATGGATTTCTTGAAGTTCCTTTTTAAGGTACAGGGGATCCCCTAGTTTTTATATATCCTGATAGAAAACAGAAAATAGTGGTATGTTAAAGCACGAAAGACCATTCACCCATGCATGCTCATACCCATTTTTAAACACCTTGTTCTCTAGCTTCTGGGTTATTTTAGTAGACTAGAGGTTACTCCATGGCTGTGACTTCATGGTGTTTTTTGGCATGATCGCCTGTAAGAGTGGCAACTAGCCAGATAGAATTTGACTTTGCTGGACCTGAGAGCTTTAAAAGAAAAAAAGTGATGGGAGGGTCTGTTTTTAGGTATTAATGTTCTGAATGTCCCTTTTTAGCCTGGCTAATGGGGGCAAAGAAATAACTGCTGAAGTGGATAAAATTCTGCATACTTTAATTTGCAGTTCACCTTTAAGGTAAAAGTTTAATGTATGAAATGTAATAATTGGTGTGTTGCCCAGGACACATGCCTCCTTGGGAAAAGTAGCCATTTTTCCTTTGGCAGGGAGACAGTCTCAGGAATACGATTATGCTGATCGTTTTGTTTCCACTAGAGACATATATACATGGTCATAAATAAGCTGTCCCTGAAATTAATAATAGCACGTCAAGCACGCACTCTGTGGAATCAGGAGAAATCCAAACTGGACTTTCAGCTCTGGCCAGTGTCCCTTTCATGTCCCACATGAGCTTCTGTGGTTCAGATAAGACGAATTGGACTTCTTAAATGACAAATAATGAAAAGCTGATTTACACTGTGCAGACGAGGCGCTTTCCCACTTTTGTGACCAAGGATTCATTTGTCCCCCCCCCGATTAGAGGCTCCAATCTCTATTTCTTGGTGACTAATGAATCCAGCCTCAGCAGACCGATTTCGGTTCCACTCTAGTTAATGGCTGCAAGTGGGGATCTGTGTGAGCATTTTGACTATTCCGTCTCCCATTAGAGAACAGAGTTGGGGGGAAGGAGGGAAGCCTTTAATGCCACTGCTGAGTATCTTCCACCTGCCACGAAGGTCGTGGCGGCTCACAAAGCAGACAGAAAGAGGATATTAAGATGGATTAAGCTAATTAATCTTTCTCTGGCAGTAGTCTCCAACCAACATTTTCCTATTCATTTCAATGCAGTCTTCCCAACCAATTTTAGGGGGTGGGCTTCTGTTTGCGTGCTCCTATGCTCCTTCTGCCCCATAGCATTTATTCTTTGATCAAACAAATCACATTTGTCCTTAAGGACACACGATGACCAGGTAAATGGGGCAGGGATTCACCAGCGCATGGCGGATTCAATGCACAGTTACATTATGCATCAATGAGAGAGCCTGCCTTCGATTGATTAACTGATTAGTGTGATTGATTGGGTGATTTTATAAAGAGAATTAAAAGATGCCTCTTTGAATTTCTGTTTTTCTTCACTTTATTCATCACCACGTTATGTGTTGCTAAATTAACCTCCACGTCAGGAAGATGTTCAACACGGTCATTTACGTGGACTTTCCTTTGTGTCACACACCTCCTCCTCCTCCTCTCCTTCCTTAAATGACCACTATAGACTCTGACGATCTTGTTTGTTCGATTGATGAACTGCTTTTGCTCACTGACCCACTCTGCAGGAATTGTAGTTAGTGGTCTCACGTATTTGGGATCAGCAAAGTGTAGTAAGGTGGGAGAAAGATGCTGTCTACAGATCATTTACACACTCTGAAACCACTTCGTCTCATTAGTCTTAGCTAATAAACAGACGTGCCAATAAACATGCTTTCTGGGCCACAGTTTGGGAAAGGTGTTATTTTCAGAAAATGTTATATTATCTGTTCTTTCCCACTGTTGGCACTCGGCTATTCCTTAGGCCTCAAGTATCTTCAGACCAGAAAATACAATCCTTGACACTATATAAGATTAAAGCCTCAGGCAAAGTCATTGGGACAAGGTCTTAACATTTTCCTGCACTTATTGACCCTGGTTTTGTGTACTATAGAAAGAGAAATAAATCAGAAACTTAGCTTTACATTTCACTACCAACGTGACATGCTAGTAACCTTTTTAAATAGTCCTGTTTTGAAGTAGTTAGGTCTATTTTATGTTAACCAGGTGTTCTGGTATCTTTAAATCAGAGTAAATCATCTTGACAGCTGAATATTAGAATTGTCACAAGACAGCGCTAGAAAATCTCCTCAGTGCCAGAAGCAGTCAGGCCTAATGATAGTTTTCTAATGGATGCAGGCAATTGTTGACACAGTGGACAACCTGCTGAGACCTGAAGCTCTGGAATCATGGAAAGACATGAATTCTTCAGAACAGGCACATGCTGCAACGATGCTACTTGATACACTGGAAGAAGGGGCCTTTGTCCTGGCTGACAATCTCTTAGAAGCGACACGGGTCTCAATGCCCACAGAAAATATTGGTGAGTGTCCCTTTAGACACGGGTAGCTTTTGCTTGGGAGATGGACCTGAGTGGAAGGACTATGCTTTTGTTACTTCCTAGCTGCAAATGTTTTTTTTTTAGCAAATTTCTTTTCTTTTCCTTTCCTCTCCTATTCTCTCCTCTCTTTCCTCATCCTTTCCTTCTTTCCTTCATCTCTTCTTCTTTCCCTTCCTGCCTTTCTTTCTCCCTCCCTTCTTTCTTTCATTTTTTCCTCCCTCTCTTTTCCTTTCTTCCATCCTTCCCTCCTTTCCTTTCTTCCCAAAAGAAATAAAAGAAGTAATAGATAAGTTAAAGACAAAGAATATTTGGTTTTTGTCTTTATTTCCCCATGGCACCTAATAGCAATTTGATAAAGGATACTTTAATTAAATTAAATCAAGCCATCGCCAACTTAATAAAATGGCAAAAGAGAGAATACGTGTTTTAATTTTTTTTTCCTGCAATTGAAAAATCATGAGCAGAACACATGGATAAAAAGAGCTGCTGAAATGCTGGGCTTTGAATTTGCCAAAGTTCCCAAAATTCTTCCTGTGGAGCTGTGGAAGATGCTTTTCCATTTTATATCATCTGTTCCTAATGAATTTAAATTACGTTTTTGGAATGTGTTCTGCCAGCTAAATATTTTAGGCACATAGTACACGGACCACATGTTTACATTAAGCACAACTGCCTTCAGGTGAAAATGTGTTTAGTGAACTACATCTCCCATAATGCAGAATGTCCATGCTCCATAGATTGCAAAATAGCTGCACATAGTTTGGAGCATAATTCAGAACTTAAATGTCTCCACCGAGAGGAAAATTCTCACTGATGAAAATGAATGGGGAGAGTTGCCCCCAAACCTCATTTAATAGAGTCTTTATTAATCCAGAATTTGTGATAACTCAGCTGAGTTTACCTAGTTGATGATAACCACAGAATCTTACCAAGAAAGTTTGTCAGGCAGATAAATGATGGAATGCTGCAGGTAATGTTGGAAAACTCAAGAGTTAGAGCATTTGAGAGGTGAAAGGGACATCCCTTGTTCATGAGAGTCTAAGGGATATCAGCCAGACCTCAGAACAGTGAGAGATAATTTATTTGTGGTCCTAGAAAATCAGAGGTCTATGCTTGTTAAAATTGTACGTAAAATGAGAATAAATAAGCTCTGAGTAAAGTCATGTCAGCAGTCAGTTCTTCAGTGGCTACTATATGCCAGAAATTGTGGGGATACAAAGAAATTCCCAAAACAAACACAATATACACACACAGAGTCTCTGTTCACAGGGAGTTTTGAGTTACTAAAATGGTCAAGACAGCATATAAACAACTGCACACAAAGAAGATGTATATATAGTATAAATTAGAGAAAATTTCAGAAGGCACTTTAAGGAGGACTGGGAAAGTCTCCTTCTGGAAGGTGGGACTTTAGCTGAGAGGTAAAGGCAGAGATGAGGAGTGGGAGGGAGAGAGGGCAGAGCCAATGAAAACCCTCAGCATCTGAAGATGGGATACTATTGGATGCTGGGTCTGGTGTCCCTGGATCAGAGAAGACAAGGCAGGTGATGGGGTGGGGAGAGTTTATGAATCCATGTGCCTGCATCCTTAGGCATCTATTTTGAGCTGATGGAAAAAGTTTTTCTGTCCTTTTGTGTTCTTCATCAGGTGAGATTGTTGGACAGGTGAGAACAGTTCTGAGAAAGAAGCACTCTCCCCTCATGGCTGCTACTTGACTTGTGCTGATCTTCTTTGGGTCAGAACCATTCATATGAAGTGTTTCCTCCCAACCCAGACATCCACCAAAAAGGAGAGGGGAACCCTAATTTTCCTCTGTAACGAAATTGAGACAATTGAGTTCATACTCCTTTGTACAGAATTCACAGTCGGGTTGAGGGAACTTAAGGGAAACTCTACAGATTACATATTCCAGGATATGCCACTAATAATGCACTCAGAATGGATAAAGCCATCTTTATCCTACTCTCTGCAGTACAAAGAAGGAAATCTCTTTGCCTAGAGACAAGCAAATGAATATAAATTTTAAATTGTATATAGAGCAGTATGAAAGTATTAACGCTAGTAGAATTTGAGTGAGAGACTAGGGTATAGGCATACAAGGTGGGGAGAGGAAGAAATTGTGCATCCTATTCCCTTGCTCTGGCAAGAATGTCTTTTTACTTAAGGGGACATAGAGGGAGTTCTTTCCACTTTTTTACCTTCTCTGTCATTTTTATTATCTATGGTCAGTAGAGTAAAATGTATATCTGTTTATCTGTTCCCATTTTTGTGTCCTGTGCAAAAAAACTATCTTCTGGGCATTTCCCCATCATATGAATGGAATGCCCCCCTCCCTTATCAGGGAGGGGGCTTCTATTTGGGGCTAATGTCTTTACAAACTCATATGTACATAGTCCACTTTACACATTTGTAAAAATGGAAAAACCATTATTAAGATGGGTTTAACATATTTAGTATCATGCTTTGCCTCGTTCCACTAAGTAAAGATCAATCGTTTCTATTGTTACTACTTTTATCATTGTTGTGAGTACAATAGTATTATTCTTGGAATAGATATTGTTAATATGACTGCAAGCTAGGCTAACAGAATAAAATTTTGCATTTAGTAATAAGATTTCTGTAGTATAGCATTAAAATTATATATTTATATTAAGGGAGATTATGATGATTATTATATTTTTCTTAAACAAAAATACTTTATAATCGGCTCTCTTGGTCATGTAAATGACCTAAGGATTTTCCATGTTTAAACTTCCCATTCATGTACATATGTTCTTTTGGTTGGTCAATGGAAGTATGTGTGTTTCTTCTTAAGATTAAAAGTCACAATGAAAGTGCAATTGAAACTTGTCACTCTCAGGATTAAGAATTTGGTTTAAGTGTAGCAATAAATGCTAGGCTTAGCCTAATGCAAAGAAACCTGTTGATAAAATATATTGTGGTGATGTGAGTGATTTTAGAAATAAAGAAATAAAATTTATATATAGAACAAATGCATCTATTTGGTCTTTGAGAAGTATTTTTGAACTGACAGTGAAGCAGAGTTTAAAAATAAAGTTTTGAGATCTTTCCATCCCTATTCATTTTAGTCATTTAAATGTTAACTTTACCACATGTCAAATCTGTTATAGTGAGAATTCCTTTCCTTTATGGGCTGGCCAGGAGAGCTACCAGGGTTCTGTCCAGGGCTCAAATTCTACAATTCTTTGAGAATTTTGTAATCCATTAATCACTAGTAGGCAAAATTTGGATAAATAGATACTATCAAAAAGTACAAAAATAAATGACAAAAAATTAATTGGCATTTAGGCACCATTCTGGGAGCCATTGTGTTTAGACTCTTCTCAAGGTTGAAGCATTCTATCAGAGGTGAATTTTTGAAAAATTGTGTTTTTTTGTTTCTCTCTATATGTGTGTGTGTGTTTTTTTTTTTGCATGTAGATGCATTTCTCAGAAATATTTCACCTATCTCTTATTTGACTCTTAAAAAAATGTGCTTAATGCATTTTCTCCTTCCCTCTTTGTTTTAATTGCACTAGTTTTGGAAGTTGCCGTGGTCAGTACCGAGGGCCAAGTACAAGACTTGAAATTTCCTCAAGGCAACAAAGTATCCAATTCAATCCAGCTTTCTGCAAATACTGTCAAACAGAATAGCAGGAATGGTAAGACGAAACCTGAAATGCTAGGACTTTATAAATATTCTCCATATTTAGATCACACATTCTTGACCTCTTTCTACCAAATCCTCTGATTAATAATTGTTGACTCTTGCTGCATTTTTTAAAGCTAGACTTTTAAAATGATGCTTTAGATTAGACTCCGGTCTAAGTCCAAAATCCGTCTCTTCCCGAACTGCTGCAAACCCGCTTCCTGTAAAGTAAGATTGTTTTCCCCTTTACAGGGCTTGCAAAGTTGGTTTTCATCATTTACAAGAGTTTGGGACAGTTCCTCAGTACGGAAAATGCAACCATAAAACTAGGGAGTGACTTTGTTGGCCGTAATAGTACCATCGCGGTGAATTCCCACGTCATTTCAGCCTCGCTCAATAAGGAGTCCAGCCGTGTCTACCTGACTGACCCCGTGCTTTTTACCCTGGAACACATTGATGTGAGTTACTCTAATGAATTAATGGGAAGGTCATAAAACCAGCAAGAGAAAGGAGCAATGTTGGAGGTGGGGGGAAGATGAGGAGGAACACCTTTCCATTTGAATTTTAAATGTTGGACTAGGTCAGAGACACAAGTTTATTTAAGTCTATGAACATAAAATTAAATGAGCCTGGTTCAGTGATTATTAGAACTTAAGTGTATTCTTAATGAAAGCTAATTCAGTAATCAACATGAAAATGTAAATGACTCTAATTTGTTTCAGATTGAAAATTAACTCTTACCTTAACAGCAGGATAGCAGAATATCAACTCTTATGGCTCTGCCTGTTTAGTGTGGCAAGTTTAAATGTCAGTGAAAGCATTTAACCCCTGTTTTTTAATTCCAGGCTCTGTTTGGGAAAATGTTTACGAAGCACTGTGAATTAAAAGGTGAAGCAGGGCGAGGAAATGTGGTTTCTCTGCTGTGTCTTGAGTTTACTGCAAATCTCCATCCTAGCTATTAAGTTGATAGTTAATTGACTGCACTATGTTAGAAGATTATCTGCAGTCTGTTTAGACTTCCTTGTTATAAGCCGAGAGAATCAGTTCCTTCACACAGCCAAGTGGATCGACTGAATTGGTGCAGGGAAATAAATGTGTGAGGTTACTCCTCATTTTTTTTTTCTTGTAGCTATTTCAGCGGATTTGCCTGCAGAGGAGCCTTAAGAAGTTGGCTGTGTGATTCAAATTGCTGCTTACATGTCACATTGAGCTGACCAAAAAAAGAGTGAAAAAAGGGAAATGGATTTTAAAACACTTGGTTCCTAGAGAGATTCCTTAGAATATAGTCATAGCTCTAATTTTGTCAGAAAGGGAAAAATGACTCTAATGTGCCATCAGTATGTAAAATCATAAGATGGAAATTGTAATTGTCTAAAATGGGTCTTTGGTAATTTAGAGTACACTTTACAGTGTTTCGGACTATAAAGTCCCTTTTAAGCTAGATGCCTGCCTTGTACAACATAGTCCACAATTTTGCTGATGAAAAACTTTATAGTCCGAAACATGCAAAGTTTAATCTAAATTACCTTTTACACATATTAAACAATTGCTATAGCCATCTTAGAGTGTAAAATCCTAATTTTATCTTGTCATTTTATTTCCCAGCCTGACAATTATTTCAATGCAAACTGCTCCTTCTGGAACTACTCTGAAAGAACGATGATGGGATATTGGTCTACCCAGGGCTGCAAGCTGGTTGACACTAATAAAACTCACACAACGTGCGCATGCAGCCACCTAACCAATTTTGCTATTCTCATGGCCCACAGGGAAATTGCAGTAAGTATTTGCACTTCTAATGAATATTGGGAAAGTCTCCTGAGATTTCACCCAGCTTGGGAAATGAATCCATTCTTTGGGTGCTGATAGTGGCTGAAAACAAAACAAACGAGTGTCAACTCCTAAAAGTCCCTGTAGTGCCCTTCTTGTGCCATGCATTTTCTTGCACTTTCTCGGAGGCATCTGCCTTTATGTTTCCTTCTGTTCTAGCCTCAGCTTTCTTTGCCGCCCCCCTCCCAATCCCCAGTGAATTCTTTCCTAAAATTACATTCTTTTTCTCAAATTACACCATGGTGGGAACCAAGTTGCCCCATATACCCCTCTGTTTGCTAACACTTTGCCATTCTGTAATTACATGCATAGTATACGGTAATAGGTGCTGAAAGAATCAAGAGTGATTTTTTTAATGTGTTTTAACATTCTTCCTTCTGCCTAAGTGGGAACAGACCACAGGAATTCAGGCATTTCTAGGGAGGCTTGGAGGGCATTTTCTGGACCTTTTGTGGGTGCTAAGCAGCCAGGGTGGACAGGTAATGAATGATATAAGAGATAATCTATAAAATACAAAATAATGACACAAAGGAAAAAGAATCGCTTTAAAACTGCCTATTTCAGGGTTTGAAAAATTGGAAGGATACCAGTCTTTTGTCCTAGTCAGTATCCTTCGTAGTCTTTTCATGCCTAACAATTTCCAGAAGTGTGTATTGTCATGATAGACCTTCTCTGTTTTATCCAATGAACTTCCAACAATATTTTAATATTAGAAAATATGTAAGATAAGAGGAAAATGTTATTATATGTTCAAAAATTCTTTTGTGGTATTTAGCCCTATTCTTATATACATGTGCAAGTTACTTAAACTGAGCCTGAGTTTCCTTATCTCTAAAATGAGAATAATAATAACACCTCCTTTATAGGGTTCTTGGGAGGATCAAGTGAGGTAAACTCTTTGCAGACTATAAAGTTGTTACATCATACATACATAAATTGTTACATCGATATTAGTTATTATAATAATTATAATTATGATTTCAGTTAAGCTGAGGTCCAGAAGATAACTTTCTGAGCCAGAAGGCTTTCTGTTTGGATACAGATGAAATGAGAAATTGTCTCACTCCTCAGGAGAGCAAATTCTTTCACTTGATGGGCAGCCCTTTTAATGCCCTCCTTTCTCTCTTACAGTACAAAGATGGAGTTCATGAGTTACTTCTCACTGTCATCACCTGGGTGGGAATCGTCATTTCCCTCGTTTGCCTCGCCATCTGCATCTTCACTTTCTGCTTCTTCCGCGGTCTACAGAGCGATCGTAACACGATTCACAAGAACCTCTGCATCAATCTTTTTATCGCTGAATTCATTTTCCTAATAGGCATCGATAAGACTGAATACACGGTGAGCTGTCCTTGTGCCTATTGATTATCATTCTCAGAAAATGGCTTTTTGATTTTGATGTGAATTTCAATATGACACTGACCCAGCTATCAACCCGCACTGTATCACTGATGGGGGAACAATGGGAGGAAAGTTTTATGTAGATCAAGATAGACAAGTTAATGATATTTTTTATGTATGGAAAATATCAGCCCATCCTGCTCCTTTCTCCCAAACACTGTGCTAGAATATGTGCCTGTTTGACAAAGGATTCCGGTAGGACAGATTTGGTTAGTTCTGAAACAAAAAGAGATCTTCTTGCACAAGCTCTTGGCTTCTTTACATCAAAGGCTCCATTCAGGGATAATTCCTAGATGTTTATCTGTCGCTGTAGAATCTGTGACACAGACTGAATTTTAAAATTTGGTGGTTATCATATTGTGTCTTCACCTGGACAAAGGTGAAACTAAGTTGGCTACACATCTGACAGCCGAACTTCGTCATAGAGTAAAAGCTGAGGTATTTGTCATTTAAAGCAGATAGAGAGACTCCTGGCTGCTGCACAGAATTTCAACCAGAAGCTATAAATAATATATCTGGAACCAACTGTTCTATCTAGCCTCATGGACCAAATCTACTACAAGCTTGTTCTTGCAGAATATAAAGGTTTTTCATAGTGTTAACAACACAGCACTGTTTTAATTAAAGGATTACATGCTCATTGAATCTCCTGTTTCATTAAAAAATGTACTACAACTTTGCTATATAATCATAATTAGCACCTTACGAAGTCATGGAAAGTCTGTTTCTATATTAAAATTTCACTTATGGCTTGAATTTTGCAGCATGCTGCGAGCAATGTGTAGAATTGCCTCACTTTAAAACAAAAGAAAAGAAAAGAAAATTGTGAGCTTTCCCAGCTAATCTTATACATTTTTGAAGTGAGGTGCTGCCGTTGACACTTGTCCTTTCTTTGCAGATTGCATGCCCAATATTTGCTGGGCTTTTACACTTTTTCTTCCTGGCTGCCTTTGCCTGGATGTGCCTAGAAGGAGTGCAGCTCTATCTGATGCTTGTAGAAGTGTTTGAGAGTGAATATTCAAGGAAAAAGTACTACTATGTCGCTGGCTACCTTCTTCCTGCCACTGTAGTTGGGGTCTCCGCAGCCATTGACTACAAGAGCTATGGAACAGAGAAGGCGTGAGTAATTGAAAGCGACCTGAGTGTTTTTCAAGTGAATAATTTTTTTAAAGCCTGTTAGCTGTCGGTGAGGGTCCCTGACAGACTAAAATAGCATCTGAAAGCTTTATTGGGAAGAGAATGGCCAAGTCGTACACAGATTACAATCAAACCTTTTGTCATTTTCTGGGTTCAGAGAATTTCTACTGTGGGAGAGGCGGATTCTAAATTATGGTCTTTCTTTTTTAACACAAAAGATTGACCTGAAACAAATTGAAAAAGTAAATAACTTTTTGGTCTAAAATGGATATTAAGTAAAAAAAAAAATCTTTTTAGGTTAAAGTATCTGACAGACTTAACTGCTGAGTTTTAAGCTAATGCTTCATTAGTTCCCTTTGTTCAGCTGCCCCTCTGGCTAACTCTCACACTGAATGATGATAGAAAAACGTTCTATCCCATATGATGTTTTGCTTTGATAATATTTTGTCAGGCAGTTTGAACAGGATTAAAATTAGCCACTGCCTTTTATTTATAAAAATAGAGATATTTATAGAAACTGACAGAAGGTAGACATAGACATGTTTCCAAGGATTTAAGTTGCTAGAGGCATGAATTTGCCTCCCTATTCTGTTTACTTTCTCCTTTGATAAAAATTAGTTGCATTATAGAAAGAGGCTAAGGACTACAAGGGAGCTGCTTGATTTTGCAAATGATGAAAGGCAAACAAAAGCCATTCAGTGGAGAGGCAAGCCGAATTGGGGAGCAGGAACTAAATCTAATCAGTCTCTGCCTTTTTGCCTGGGATACTGTACACATGGAAGGCTGTCCCTTTCTGTCCCCTTCCTTTCCCAATTGAGTCATTTTATTTATGTCATACTGTTTTGCAACAGAACATGACATCTGAGTATTTTGTGTCTGTTCTGTTCCATGGGGATAAGCACTTTACTTCACATAGATAAAGATAAAAGGCAAATTTTGAAGATTACACAGAGAAGTTGAGAAATATTGAATGGGTTTTTGATGTTGAAGTTCACGGCTCCTTTGGTAAAGCCTGAAATCTTAAAGTGGACAGAAGGCTTTCTTTTGTGTTTCCTGTTGTTCTGCTTTCCCCAAGAAGGGGGAAATTCTTCTCACATTATCATACAGGAAGGGAATCAGCCTTAACAGAAGCCTAGTGAGTATTTAAACTACTCCTCACTCAATAAAATGCTTTGTTAGGCAGGAAACAAAGGCTCTGGTTTTTTTTTTTTTCTGTTCTTCTTTGCTTACTCTGTATTTACATACAAAGTTATGTCTAGAAACAGTGCGGAGTTTCAGAATAACATTTTCTTGTTTGAAATATTGGAGGAGCCACAGAAATCCTGTGTAACTCATGTTCTCTCTTTCTCTCAGTTGCTGGCTTCATGTAGATAACTCTTTTATCTGGAGCTTCATTGGGCCTGTTACCTTTATTATTATGGTAAGGATACTTTTCTCTGCCAGTTTCCCCAACCCTCTCCCTCTTCTTCCTTTTTGTCCTGGTGCTTTCTACACAAATGTGCTTCACATTGATTCATTAATTCATTAACAGACATAGTTAAAACATTTTTTCAGTTTTGTACATCTGTGGTTAAATAATTTTAAAATAGGTTTTGATATAATTTTAAAAACAAATATACCCTGTCAATTCATCATGTTCAAATAATTGCTAAAACTACTATTGTGTTTGAAAAATATTATTCTTGAAGACATATATTTTTTTCAATTCCACCTTGGTATGAAAGCATAAAAAATACTCTAATCCTAGATTTGAATTCATGTGTATATATATACACACATGCATTATATGTGTGTATATGTGCTCATTTTTGCCATCTGTGTCAATATGGTACCAACGGAAATTAATTTTGTTAGTGGAATCGAGAACAAATCAAAGTGTACACATGAATTAGTCTTTTGACCAAGTAGAACAATTTTAGAAATGCTTCTTCCCTGTCCCTCCTTATTTTATCTTAAGAAAATGCCCACAGATCTCTTGACCTCTTAAACTATCACTGCTACAAATGCTAGTATTGTCACCAGGGGAGAAGACTGTTAGAGGAAAAAGGGCAAATAGAGAATTTATATTTCCCATTTGTGTTGGAGCTTTTAAATTCAGGTAATGAATATCTTTTTTGTCGATATCTTTTCCAGTACATAAGGAGATTAAGGCAAAAGTGTTATGGCCACAGTAAAATGTTTATTAGACAAAATAATATACATATTACATACAGAATAATTTCTAAATTCATTAATAAAAAAAGTTACTTTCCACATTTTTAAAGGGGTGATGAGAAAGGATAATATCTTGGAAAAAATCAGAGCTTTCAAGTACTTTTACAGGTACTATATGTGGAATCAATCCTTTAAAAACTGTATATTTTTATATTCCTTTTCTAACTTTGACTGATAAGGAAGTTTTTTCGATCTTCCTTCTTTTATCCCATCCATATTCAGAAATAGAGACAAAATTGGCAGAGGCATAGAACTAAAGTATCTCAATTTTTATATTTGAATTTTAGATTTCAACTAAATGTTTGGCATTGTGTAGATATAGTCTATACTTGGTATTATAAAAAGAAATGAAAATTATTTAAAATATTTTCAATTTATGGATAGACATATATTGGAAATTGTGTGTGATGTAAAAACAAAATGAATTAATACAATTTGTGATTTCAGTTATAGGGAGCATTGACTACATGGTCTTTAAAGTCTTAAATACTATGATCCCTGTTTTTAAGAGGACAAGACAGTCTCAGAGAGGTTAAATTATCTGCCTAGTCAAAAAGTTAGTTAAATGTCGTGGCAGAACCCTTTTGATAAAATACTAGAAGTTAACTTTACCAGATATAAAACTAAGTGAATATCAAATTCTCTTACAAAGTTAAAAATGTCACCTATATTATATCTCAAAGATTCATTTCTCTGGGCAAAGTTTTAAACACATTTTTTCTTGAATAATATAACACCATTAAAGTTAGGTCTTTTTTCTGAAATTAATTTGACATAATTTTTTTTAATTCCCTAGAGTGGGAGTCAATAACTTTATGCATGCCCTTGGGAAGTTAGTTCATTTCTCTTCCCTTCTATTTTCTCACCTGTAAAATAAGAGGAAATTGAACTACATCACTTAGAAAATTCTGTGATTCCATAATTCAACAATAAGATGAAAATAATCTCAGGCAAAAAATAAAATAATTTGAAGTCATGGATGTTTTAATTAATCTATATTAATATGGAGAAATGGAACAAATAAAATAACATCAAAAACGGATTCTACGTAATAGGCACATATCCTTACAAAATTACAGAATTGAAAGGCTGAAAGGTACCTCACCATTTAAATAAAGTCTGAACCAGAAAAAGAATCCACTCCACAACATAGAAGTGTAGCCATTAATATATATAATATGTATATTATATATGTGGGAACAGCATAAGAATATGTGTGTATATAATATATATATGTTTTAAAACTAATGAATTCCATACCATAACATGATTTTAACTATTGCATATATGTGTGTGTGAATATGTACTTTTTAAATAATTATATTTTTGTTTTACATGAAGAAAAAAATTCTTAGCACATTAGACTTTATTTAACTGTAGAAATATAATAGCATTTAAGGAAAACTTGTGAAAATACCTGGGATTTTCAAAGTTTTCTAATCAACGGTCAGAGGTGTCAAGTATATCTCTGGCCAATGAACAATACTCCCCAATGAAGCCAGAACCAGATTAAAATGTAACGGGGAAATATGTAACAAAATAAATTAAAATACCATAGCATGTAGATAATATTGATACGTGGTTTTCCAAGTAAAATTGCTCTTGCAGAGATCCTTACATATGACTTAGAGATGCTTTTCTATTTATGTTTGGGAGTACTGATTTACATGCATATGATTACATGCATAGAAAGACATAAAAAGTGAACTCTCAGGATAACTCAGGAAAACCAAAAGACCTTTTTTTTTTGCCTTTTGACAAAAGTAGTATGTATCATGATGCCATGACATCCATAAAACTTCTCCTTTGTGATATTTTTAACATACCCTTGAGCAAATAGTCATAGAAGTCCTATTCATTCCATTCCCTCTAAGCAATAACAATAACAAAACAACAACCAAAACTATTAAATATGTGATCCCAGTGAAACCTGGAGTGCTAGGCACTTCATTTCTAAGCCTCCGTTTCCTTATCTGTAAAAGTCAGGATTGATATAAATGATGTCTGAGATTCCTTCTAACTCTGGATGGATGATCCCTAAATAATTCTGTCCCCCAAAATTGAAAGAACAAAATGTCTTTTTACAAAAAAATGAAGGTAATGAACATCATGTAGTTTAGATAGATAGATAGAGAGATAGATAGAGAGATAGATAGATAGATATAGATATAGTATTCACATGTATATAGTCATATATTTTATATACTATGCATTAAATATATACATGTATATACATAGACTTACAAATTAACATGCTATATATTAAATATAAACATATATTTATATATTCTATATATATTCAATATATACATATTTATATATAACATACTATATATTATACATATATTTATATATTAATTGCAACATACTATATAGTATACATTGTTTATATATTTTAGCATGCTATAAACAAAATATATACATATATTTATATATGTTTACATGCTATATATTAAATATATATTTATATATTTTAACATACTATATATTAAATATATACATGTATTTAAACATACTGTATAGATTAAATATATACCTATATTTATATATTTTAACAAACTATATATTAAATATATAACTATATATTTAAACATACTATATGTTAAACATATACATATATATATTTAACATAATATGTATTTTGTGTTGCAGTTTGTGTGTGTGTATGTCTGTGATAATGAATCATTGCTTTTAGAATACTGAAAAACATTTACTTTGGATGGGACAGCCTTGAGCATGGCTAAGGGTATTTATGTTCACACCTAACCTAGTCAGAGTAAGAAGAGAGGTGAAGGACATTTAATCATGGTACCCATGTTCAATTAGAGTCCACTGTTATTTATTGGCTGTGCCATTATTATCCCCTAGCAAATCATTTCAACTGAGATGCGAAAGACGTCTGGGAGCAGTATTCCCAACTTCCAAAATAAAATAAAATAAAATAACAGCAGGTAGCAATCACAGTGTAGTTCCTGAGAGTAATTCTTCTCCTGCAATTGGTTTGCCCTCTAATCGTCCCATAACAGAACACCGAGAGATGTGGAGTACCGTAAGTGGTATCTTGGGTACGAGTGGAGAGGGACCCCTGTTTGTAAGGTTAGCCTCTAAGCCTGTCCCCTAGCCCTTGCTTGTTTGTGTGCCGCGACAGTGTTGGGTGCGATGCTTCTCTCACTCCCAGAACCTAGGATAATAGACTATTCAAAAATACCAAAGAAACGTCTTTGACTTTGCTCTTCTCCGAGCTGAATCCATTCTTCTTAGTCATGTTAAAATCAGTGGACGCTTTTAGATCACAAGGATTTCTGTGAAGGAATGGAAAGCTCTGAAGAAGACAAACCTTCCGGCTTTTGCATTTCTATAGTACGCTGTGCCTATGGGCACCCGGGGTTATTATATCTATGAGAAAAGAGCATGTAAGTAATGAGCGATGGAAAACCATTAGTATGCCTGAAATGGTTTAATGAAAGCTTGGATCATGACACGTCAGGAGCTGTTCTTATCATTTGGACAGCTCCATCTGCATCTTTAATAATTAATTCAGTTCAGTAAGAGTTCAGCTTGCACACTCATTTAGAAGTCTTCTTCAGAGAAGCCCTCTCTGGCTGCCAGTCCCAGGGAGAAATCGGCTTCTGCATGGCTACCAGCAAAGATCCGCAGATCCAAGCACAGTGTGAGAGCTGCCTTTGCCAGGGAGTGGAAGCTCGAGGGAGGACAAAAAGGGTCAGAGCATGTGCGGTTCAGCGAGGTTACTTCAGAGGGGTGTTTCTGTTCTTCTGTCTTATCATATCCATGTCAGCACTACAGGCTGGCCACGGTGAATTTTAAGCTGCTAAGCTCAGGCGTACGTGATTCAATTGAGCAGGTTGATGGCTAGAAAACAAACAGGCTCTCCTATAATCTCTGGTCAGAGGAGCCCCTGGTCTTTTGACTCCTTTGTAGCCCTCTGTGCATGCACGCTTACAGCGGGGAAAGAGGAGGACAGTTAGCCAGTCAGGCGGTAGGGGAGTTTGGTCCTGATGGGGAGTTCTAATAAATGATGCTGGCAGAGGTTATTTCAACAATAATTTATGAAATTACAGGATTTCCTGAGGTTGCCGAGAGGTTCTTTTCATTAAAATAAGGGGAAAATATTTTTCTCCTGACTTTCTCTCACTTATTCCCATGGAGGTCTATTCAAATCTATATATTCAGTCTATTTTAAAAATGTTTGCATATTGATATTTTATATCTATAATATACAAAGATTTATTTAAATGTTTATTTTATCTAATGTATTTAAAAATTTAATTGCATACACACAAACATATATATATATATAACATATATATTATATATATATATAATATATAGAACTCCATGGGAATAAGTGAGAGAAAGTCAGAAGAAAAAATATTTTCTCCCCCTTATTTTAATGAAATATGTGAACAGTTGAAGTTTAGCGATGATTGCCGTCAAGATTAATTTGTTAATCTCTAAAGTTACCCAAACAAGTAGCTAAAAAAAGTAAAATACCATGATAGGTGGATCACTGGCTAAAGAACAAGGTCCTGCCAGCATCTGGGTGGGAGGGGAAGAGGGATGAAAATGAGTAAACCTGAACATCACCTGAAATGAATAGGACAAATTACTTAAGACAAAAAGGGTAATAATTAACTGAGTGGGGAAGAGGTATGGAAATGGAAAGAGCCATGGAAATGCATACTAATAATTTACCTGAACATTTTATTTTCCTCAGAACATATAGATGTCCTTAGACTGAAAATGTACATATGTTTTATGAGTTTTCATGTGTGTATGTCTTAATGAAATGATGACTTTTAGGAAACAAGTGATTACGAGTTATAAATGACATCAGAAAACATTGACTTGAGTAATGTTTTATTCGGTTTGGTAAGGAAGAAGGAGAATTTTTCCGTTAAGATAGATTTGTTTTGAACCTTCCATTCTACTTTTCTTATCTGCAACCCTCAGTAATATGAATGAAGAATTAAACCAAGTCACACATGAGAATCAGCTAGAGAGGCTTTGGAGTTAAAAAGACTTGGATTCTATTCCTTGATGCATACACTGTCATTCTGTCATTGTTATTACCTTGTCCAAGTGGCTTAAACTCTTCATCTTAGACAGCTATAAAGCTCTTTATATATATATATATATATATATATATATATATATATATATATATATATATATATTTAGAGAGAAGGGGGGAAGGGGGAGAGAGAGAGAGAGAGAGAGAGAGAGAGAGAGAGAGAGAGAGAGAGAAACAGCACCAGCCATTCCCTCCCATCTGTAACCCCTAAATAAGTAGGGGAGAGCAGCATAATACTTCATGACAAAATGCAATTTTGATATCCACCATTATCTATACAAGTTATCCTTTCTAATCTATAAACACAAAACAAAAAATTTGGACTGTACTAGGAAGTGCTTTTAGTTGTTACTTGAGGTTTGTTCAGATTAGCTCTTCTATCCTTTAATGAAAATTGTACATTTGATATGTTCTCCTACTCCCTTACTCCTTCCCTAATTTCCTCCCTTTTACTTTGAGGGAACAATCCATTTTTAGCTCTCTTGTGTCATTCCAGGATAGGAGGGAATTGGAGCAAGATTGAGAAATCAAACCTTGGATAATTTGTGATAGGAATCTTTTGACGACTTGAACTTTATTCTAAAAACAACAATATAATATTAATCGCCTCTTGTTAATGTTGATTCTGATTCATCTTACAAATACTGTCAGTTCTTTTTTGCAGTTCTGCTCTCCCTAACTTATTTTGGCATATTTGATTTTTATTAACTATAGTCATTTGTATTTTTGGAAGTCAGGCTGAAAAAAAAATCTAGAGGACAGTCATCAAAATAGAGGGGAGAAAGGAAAATCTGATGGCAAAAAGCTCTTAAATTTTTTGGACTCTGAGCCCCTTTAGTAAAACATATATACTTTCTGAAGTTACTGTTTTTAAATTAACTGACAGTTGAAGTGAATGCTAAATTTCAGTTAGATGTTAAAAAAATAAAGATAAAATGTTTTCCCTATCCAAGTGTATAGACCTCCCTGAAATTGATCCATGGAGCCTTTGTACATCATGGACTCTGGGTTAAAAGTTCCTGATAGAGTGGAAAGAGAGACAATAATGGTTGTGGGTTTTGTTTGTTTCTTTTAAAACTCTTAAATATTGGAGCATGGGAAATAGAACAAACATGAAGTACAAAACCAATTATTTTTTTTTCTAACAGGATTTTCTTAACATTTTTGAAGTACTAGAAACATAAACATAAAACAAGAAAAAATAAAATTATGGGGATTATCAGTAAGCAAAAGTAAAGAGTGGAATAAAAAAAATGGTTAACACAAACTAGAGTTATTCACCTCTCATTTTGCTACTGTGACTTTTCCCAGGAGAATAGTCTATGGGCTGAAAAGAACAGACCTAAAGTGACTTATAGGGATTTGTTACCTAAAAATCTCTAGGAGTAAGAGGGCACCTAGCTACACTTGAAGAGTTTAGGTCTTCCCATTCAGGCAATCTTCACCAGTGGGAACTGAAAGAACTTGTTAAGGTGACTGCTGAGGCACTGGCAGTGATGGAAAGATAATTCATACCCTTTTGATAATAGCATCCACAAGTTTTGGGAGATAGGAAAGCTATTGCAATTCTCAAGAAGGACAAATGCTGCCTCAGTTTTCAAGCAAAAAGAGAGGGAAGTCTGAAATCTTGAGATCAGAACTTAAATTCCTGGCAAATTTCTCTAGTGTACACATTAAGAAAAGAAAGTGATCACAAAGAACTTTTCGTGACTATCAAGAACAGATTATGCCAGACTGATTATGAACAATGAACTTTCAGGTTTATAAAGCACCTTTACTTGTACTCTTCCCTTTCACACTTAGAGGATCCTTGGGAAATAGAAGTTATTATTATCCCTATTATCCATATGAGAAAGCTGGGCATGAAAGGTTAAGTGATTTGCCCCGTTTTGCACAATTTGTATCAGAAATAAGATTTGAACTCAGGTCTCCCCAATTAGTAGTCCAGTTACATGCCCCCTTTTTTGGGTCAGTGTACTAGACTGGTAGATACTATTCATGTAGTTTACCTGCATTTTAGTAAAGCACTTTCCAAACTTTCATATTATAATTCATTGGCCATATTAAAAAAAAGTCATTAATGATTCATGACAATTTGTAAGATTTCCAGTTGAATGACCCTAGAATCTGTGCTTGGCTCTGAGATGCTTAACATTTTTACCATTGACATGATTAAGACAAATGATGGAAAAACATGATTATCAAATCTGCAAGTAAAACCAACATATGAAATGACAGGATCTAGAAAGAAATCAGTAGCCTGGATTTTTATACGGAATTTAATATGATGGAATTTTCAAAAGATACACGTACAATCTTGAGATAGTATGACATAGAGAGCCTGCCTTGGAGATGAAAAGATCCCCAGTCAGTCCTGTCTCGGATACATATTGGCTGTGTGGTCTTGGACAAGTCACTGACCCTCTTCTTAGCCCTGACCTCTCTCATTTGCAAAGTAGATGCAGATGTGGATTGCATTTGTTCTTTGGAAGGTCCTTATACATGTCTTTATTACAAGTTCCATATTATAAGTCTCCTGTGTCTGTGATCTGAAATTGAGGTTAAAGAATCACTTCACCAGAGCAAAAGGGAGGCAGAACAGCTAGAAATCAGTTTGTTTGAAGGAAGATCTTGGCTGTCTTATGGTATCAAGAGCTTAATATGGGTCAGGAATATATGATGGCAGCCAAAATAACCAATACTATTTTGGACTGAATTCAGAAAAGAATTGGTTCCAGGACTACTAGCAAGGCAGTACTCTATAGTATTCTGCTGTGCTCAAACAAATTTTGGAACATTATACTCAGTCTTGCAGTGGAACGGGACGTGGAGTCAGAGGCAGTGGGTTCAAATTCAGCTGTGCCACTGTCACAGAGTGACTTTGGGCAAGTTGCTTACTTGCTTGAGCCTTAGTTCCCTGAACTGCAAAATGACAGGTTTAGCCTCTCTGACTCAAGAGGTCCATTTCACCTTTAAATCTCTTATTTTTCTGTGATTACAAGAAGGTTGGTTAAGAGCCTTGAGATTCTGGTAGATGAGGATTTGTCTGAGGAACTAAGGAGGATTAAATGGGGAAAGATCTAGCAAAGACATGATTGCTGTTTTGTAGATCTCTTCTGTGGAAAAGGAATTAGATTTGCTCTACTTTGACCCACAGAACAGAACTAGGACCAGTGACTTGAAATCAGAAAGAGACACGTTTAGGTTTGATGAAAAGAAAAAAAATAATATTCTAACATCTCTGCCCCAAAGTGGATAAGGATGCCTCTGTGTTTTATTTATTCCATGTGTGTGTGTGTGTGTGTGTGTGTGTGTGTGTGTGTGTGGTTTATTTTTCTAAAAAGACAACCAAGCCCATTTATTTTGTTACATTTATGTACAGAAAATTCTTGCCATAAGTCCTAAACTGGGCAATTCCCTCCAGGATCAGATACAGACTCCTTGAGAATCTGACTCCAACCTCCTTTTGGGATCTATTTCGATGACCTCAATGTTTCTGTCATTGACTTCCTTCCTCTCCTACCTCTGTACTGTTGCCCAGGCTGTTTGCTGTGTGTGGAATGTATAACCTTAGATCTCTATATCTTAGAAGGCTTTCTAACCCTCCTTAAAGCTCAGCCCAGCTGCTGTCATCATGCTATTTGACTGGCCTTTCTAGATCCTCCTACTTGTTCTGAATGCCCTTTCACTTCATCACCTATCTTGTAATCCCAGGAAGTATGGAAACCCCCTTGAGCACAGGGTGATAGTTCAGTTTTGCTATAACCTCAATACCAACACATTTCTTGACATTTAATAGGTAAAATAGAACTGACTTGAACCACTCAGAAATTTCAGCTTCCTAATTCCACAGAAAATAGTAGATTTTTGTTTTTTTATTCTCTCTTTAATATAGAGATGAATATCCTACCATCACTGCCTATAGCAACACAATAACAAATATGTCCCCCCTACTCATTTTTTCTTATAATCATTACAAGGCTAAAATTTTTCTTGATGATGTCTTTGTATTTTTTCTTTTGCTTTTTGTAGGGATGTTCAGAGGGAGGTAGCTAGCAAGGGAGTGGGGATAAATATATATATATATATATATATATATATATATATATATAAAGAGAGAGAGAGAGAGAGAGAGAGAGAGAGAGAGAGAGAGAGAGAGAGAGAGAGAGAGAGAGAGAGAGAAAGAGAGATAGAGGGGTTGATTTTAGTTCAGATGGAGAAAGTCTTTGCATATTTAATCTAGTTAAAGTTTATTCATTTCTAGAATTTTAAACCAGATATTTTATAGTAATGTAGAGAAGTCATATCATTTTTGTCATAATTACTTTATCTTTCCATTGTGTTTTTCCTTGATTAAAAATATCTACTTTTTTCTTCCAATAAATTTTTGTTGACATCTTTTTTTACATCACTTATATTTCTCAGTGCATTTCTTAATATTGCTATCCTTATAAGACATTAAAAAAGAAGAGATAACAGTTCAGCAACATTAAACATTTATTAAGCAACTACCAGTCAGTCAGTAGACATTAAGCATCTACAGTTTGCCCTGTGATATGCTAAGCAAATACAGAAAAGGAAAATATATTCCCTGTGGTTGTGAAGCTCAAGGCTCATCTTAAGACCCACCTTCTGCATGAATCCTTTCCTAAACTCTCCTTAATGCTGATTCCTTCCTTCTGTTGATTATGTTTTTAGCATGTTGTCTCCTCCATCAGAATGTGAGCTCCTTGAGAAAAGAGATGGTCTTTTGCCTTTCTTTGTATCACAAGCATTTAGCATAGAATTTGGCACATAGTGCTTAATAAAATAGGTTCTTACAAATATTTCTTGACCAACTGACTAAAGATTCATCAGGATTTTAATGAAAAAATTATTTTCACTTTAATTGACCTTCAAAGATATCCAGTTTGTCATTCAGATCTCCACTTTTAAAAATTCTGCATATTTTGCCCATTTCTTTTTTCTTTATATATCAAATTGTCTCATTTTTTGCATCTTTTCAAATTATAGGTATATTCTTTTTCACTCTAAGTTTTTCTTGTTCTGTGAAGACAAGAATGATGCACAATACCCTACCTGATTGTGCTTTACAAAATGGCAGTATTATTGCCAAATGTTATACTCACTGCACCTTCAAGAACCATAAAATCATGGAATTAGACTTATAGTCAGCTTTAGTAATAATCATTTAGTCACATCCATCTTTATGTAGTAGGTGATAAGAATTGAAACCTTTTTTTCCCTTCAACCAAACTTTATTTTAAATCACATATTCTTCATTCCATCTCCTTAAATGATTGAATTTTGTCTTTCCAGGGATGTAACTTGTTTCTGGGTTATAAAAAATGGACTGGAGAGTATTTTACCATTGGGATCACCAAATTACCATATGGTTTCAACAAATGAGCCATTCCAATTTAAGCTCTTAGAAGGCAGGGTCCTTCCTCCCTCCCTCCCTCCCTCCCTCCCTTCCTGCCTCCCTCCCTTCCTCCCTTCCTCCCTTCCTCCCTTCCTCCCTTCCACCCTTCCTCCCTTCTTTCCTTCCTTCCTTCCTTCCTTCCTTCCTTCCTTCCTTCCTTCCTTCCTTCCTTCCTTCCTTCCTTCCTTCCTTCCTTCCTTCCTTCCTTCCTTCCTTCCTTCCTTCCTTCCTTCCTTCCTTCCTTCCTTCCTTCCTTCCTTCCTTCCTTCCTTCCTTCCTTCCTTCCTTCCTTCCTTCCTTCCTTCCTTCCTTCCTTCCTTCTTTCTCCTTTATCATTGATCTTAAAGTCAATACTTAGTATCAGTTCCAAAATAGAGTAGCAGTGAGAGCTAGGCAATTGGGGTTAAGTGACTTGTTAATGGTCACACAGCTAGGAAGTGTTTGAGGGCAGATCTGAACATAGAATCTCTTGTTTCCAGGCCTGGCTCTCTATCCATGGAGCCACCTAGCTTCCTTTTTTTCTTTTGTCTGCTAACACCTAGCACAGTACCCTTTATATAGTAAGTGTATAATAAATGCTAATTGGATATGATTGAATTCCTTTAGATCATTAAATGGCAAGAAAACATTTCCACTCATCCAGAAGGAATGCAAGTTATAATATTCCAGTCTATACAATACAGCAGGCAATAGTTGAGGTATCTGAAAAGAAGGAGAATGGAGGAAATGATTCAGAGTTGTATTTCAGGAAGCTTAGCTTCCTGAGCATATCATATGTGGAATGCTGGGGGATCCTGGCAGTTGGCAGACACAGATGAAATGACCTTTTCTAAGATAGCATCTATTTCTTTAGGTCAGAAGATATAAAACATAGCAATTCTTCCTGAAAAACCAAAGGAGTTTGATCTATAGTTACATACATAAATTTTACTTTTCTTCTGTCTTATTCTATGGCATCTACACTTTTTGACTCCTGCCCATTCTTTAAATGAAATCTTTTCTATGAGGTTTTACTTCATTTTTCCTTAAAGACTGGATTATCTTCCTTACATTTCACCCCATTGACTATTCAGAAGTCATAGTGATAATGATAAGAACTTATCTTTAAATAGTGCTTTAAATTGGCAAAGTGCGTTTTACCTATGTGGAAATGGACTGGGCATGAGTTCATTGATAGGGGAACTGCCAAGTGAGGAAATTCTCCCTGCCAGTACAGATTGGGACTTTCTCTGAAATTTGAAGTCATAAAGTGTTACCTAGAACATTAAGAGGTCAAAACAGATTGTGTTGAGATATACAATATTGTTAAAGGTGGGATTTGAACCCAAGACTTCCTGGCCTAGAGGACTGTTCCCTCTCCAATTCAGAGTGCAACTTCTAGCTTTAATATTTTTGTTTTTAGTTCTCACAAATTTTCTGGGAGTTAGATGGTATTATGATTCTCATTTTACTCATCAGGAAACTGAGTTTGAGAAATGATAAATGCCTTCTCAAGATAACACCCCTAATAAGTTTCTGAATGAGGATTTGAATTCTGGTCTTTCTAACCTCAAATCCACTGTCCATCCTTCCAGTTTAAAATATTACCAGACTAATTCTTCTTTCTATACAGCTCTAGACCTGGTCTTTGTCTACCCCAAATCCTTACTTCTTTAGCTCCCTTTAAGCAGGCATCCCTGGATATTCTGCCCTTGTCTCTCTTTACCCTCTCCTAACAGTTTTATTCATTTATTCATGACTTTAGCAATCTTCTCTATACAACTGACTTCCTAACCTGGTCATTGGAAGGAGAACACCTTGTAATCCTTTAAATATGATAGCTATTTAAGTGAACCCCCAAGCTCTGTCCTCAACAGTGTTTTAAACTGTCTGCAGAGCATCTCCTCTTTGGGTACCCCATAAGCACCTCATTTTAGCAAGTCTATAGGTTAGCTTTTTACCTTTTCCCATAAACCTATCTATTCCTTCTCCTAATTTTTCTATTCCTACAATTGGTGTTATTATTTAACTAGTCCTCCTAAGCATAAAAACCGTGATGTTATCTCTGACTGTACTATTCTTCTCAGATCTGATTAAGATGAGTATTGACCAAGATCAGCCTGGACAGAAGAACCACTGAGATCCCTTCCAACTTTCAAATTCTATACAATTTTTTGATATCACTCTTTTTTTTTTCTTTTCCCAATGCCTCCTACCAGTATGGATGTTCCTTGTCTGTTCCAATTTAATAGCCTTCTAAGAAAGCATGTCACCATCCCTTTCTTCTTCCCCCTCCAAAACAGTTTCTATAGTTTTGCCAGACTCATTTTTCCCAGGTAGAATTAGAGTTAGGCATGTCATGCCATGCCTTTAATTCTCTGTCAACTCTAAATTGCCTGTTAAGTAAAATTATCTTCCCTTTAATGGACTTTCAAAGCCCTTAACAATATAGCAACACCTTATCTTCATAGCCTCTCATAGTACTTATTCCTTTCCAGCTAGGTGATGCAGTGGCTTAAATGTTGGACCTGGAATTAGGAAAACTTGGGTTCTAATCCTTCTTCAGACCCTGAACCCTCTCTGATCCTCAGTTTCCTCATCTTTAAAATAGGAAGATTAAGAGCACCAACTTCACAGGGTTGTTGTGAGGATCTAATGAAATAATGCCTATCTAAAACACTCCAGAAACCCAAGAGAACTATACAAATGCTAGCTATTAAAATTTACATGCCTCCTTGTCTTTGTTCCTTCTCTTCTCCTTTCTTTAAAGCAACACCTTCTTTTTTCCCATTTTGAATTTTTACCTGCCCTTTAGAACCTGATTCAAATGTTACCTCTCTAGAAAGCCATGCCTGATCCTGTTTTTTGATAAAGATCTTTCCATATTATCACCATTGTAATAAAAGTGTTTAATGTTTTCTAGAACTTTTAACATTTGCAAAACCCCTTGCATATGTTAACTCATGAATGATACACATGTTAATTTTGTGTTACATTTATTTGTATACAGATATCCCCCTGTTAGATAAGCTCCACAAAGGCAAGGACCATATTTATTAAATCTTTGAACCTTTGTAATGATTTTCATGGCTCCTTTCTCCTGTTCCATGCCCACTGGGTTAAACAGAACTATTTACATAATGAATGTTTAACTAAAAATGAATAAATATCACTTTTTAACTATGAATGTGAAGAATAATTCACTTTTCAATGCCTCTTATTTGTATTTCAAGTCCCACCTTCATGTTAATCATATTTATTGGATTACTTAGCTAAAATTAACTAAATTCAGCTTATATCTCTCTGTTAATTTTTGATTTACCACTTTAATTTTTCCCAGCCTGAGAAAATCCTGGCCTACAGTTCTAAATGTCCTATGAACATATCAGATAATGCACATCTCAGCTCTCTTAAGTTTTAATGTGGTTTTATCTACTTGAAATCTTATCCATTGTGGGCAAAAGCTCCTCTTCCACTGAGACATACACATTAATATACGTAGATATGGATGTAGATGAATATATCTAATCTGCCCTGGACTTGTTTTGTAACTTTAATATATCTCCTTTTTCTTTTTATCCTTCTCTACATCATTTGCCATTCTCAGATTGTGTTTTTCTGTAAGAGCTAGTTTTAGAAATTGTTTCCCTGACATCATCCTGACTAAAAGGGGCAAAGATCAGACAAGTAAAAGAAAGCATACTTTACATAAGATAATAATGTGTCATGGATCCAGTGGAGATATCAAAATACCATCCAACATTTTAAAATTTTTTGGTAAGAATGGAAAGAACATTGGTTCTAGTTTAAACCAAAAGACTCCGATTCAAATCTCACCTCTATCTGATATTACTAAATGTAATAAGCTAATCACTTAACTTCCCATGGCCTCAGTTACCCCAGCCATAAAATATGAGGATTAGATTAGATGATCTTTTAAAAGCTCTCCCATCTTTAAATCTATGATATTTATGGGGAAATCTCTTATTTATAGCTTCTTGCTTCTTTGACTCATTTTCCAAATAGAATAATCTTATTTCACCATATTTTCTGCAAGCATGTATTAATATATACTAGGGCCACTCATAAATCCTAAGGAAACCTTTGTTCAGTTTTCTTTACCTATCTATAGAATAACTTCATTTACTTCTTGAGTTCTAGTGCTATTCGCAATCTCATATAGTTCCTTATTTCCATTTTCCTAGAGGTTATTTTATTTTTTTCCCCCTCACTAACTTGTTTTTTAACTGTGAGAGGTTAGAGGGACAGAGTTAGGATGACTTGAGTTTACTCAGATGCTTCCTAGCACTTTGACTTTCAGCAGGCAAAACACTTAACTTCTTTCTGCCTCAGTTTACTCATTTGAAAAATGAGAATGATAATAACACCATCTAGGGTTGTTATGAGGATTGAATGAGTTAACACATATAGAGCTTGTTGTAGACCTAAAGAGATTTATACATATATATATATATATATATATATATATATGCCATTAACAATAATAATTTCCCTGAGTCATTTTTACATGTTTTGGTATTGATATCCATTTTCCCCCATAAGGACTATACATTTCTTACAGTGCATAACATCTAAAAATTTTCAGACAGAAACATGTTTTCTGTGAGATTTTAAAACCAGAATTATTATGCTGCTGATGCAAAGTTTATTACATATTGTTGTGGCTTAGTAATCTTTAAATAGTAACACTGCAGTTAATAAACCTTATGGTGAACCTACAAGTTGCAAGAAAACCTGGGGAGTGACATGAGAAGAGATCAGGATATTATTGAGCCCAGAGGCAGCCTGTCTGAAATCTTCAGACCAAAGCTTTGGGACATCTTGACATATGTTCACTGTAGTTCTAAAAGTGTTCAGAATCAGAAATATGGAACATAGGGTCAGCAGATAAAATAATATTCTTATTATCTAATGGATAAGGTTCTCCCCCCAAGAACCTCTTACCTTGTCTTAGTTACTTTTATCTCATTCTCAATCATGGTAGTTATTTTGAGGTATTAATACAGTGCCATAAGGCACAAGTTTTAAATTCCTATTTTATTTTTTTGAGCATAATGAAATCTTAAATGAAAAAATAACTGACTCAGGTTACATTTGGGGATGTGATAGTAGAAGTATACTCTCTCAGTTGTTTAAATCTCAGAAATTGCATTCGTTCGTTTTTAACCTCTCTTGGCATAACTCACTGGGGATAGCCTTCTGAGAAGGAGTTCAGAGGAATAAATATTTTAACAAAGCTGCTTTCAGAATAATCCAGTAATAAGGTTGCTGATTTTTTTTTCATTTTTTTTGGCACGGATAAATATCTAAGGAATTAATTTAACAAAAAAAAAACCCTTTTATTTAAGAACCTCTTTTGTCTTCAAGTAATTAACAGTGGATGGAATGCTGTCTGCAGACATATGCAAACTATTCCCATTAACCTCATTTTCTCTCTTCAGAGGGAGTTGTCTATCTAGGGGCAGTGCTATGGCACAGTTGTTAGAATGCTGGGAGAAAGACAGACAGAAAGAGAAACAGAGAATGCTCTTGGAGTGTTACTTTTACCCTCTTCCAGAATTAATGATTGGGCATACAGAATTTAAAGTTTTGACTTTATCCCAGTTTACTTAATCACAAAAATGGCATGGTAATAGTAAAAGTAATAAAGAGGCTTTTTCCTCTTGATGCAGTTATTGTGAAGATTATGCATCCAAACGTTATTAATCTTTATAACTAGTTTCCTATAATGATAACTTAAATCTTATTTCAAAAAATTTAAATCAGAATAAGCACCTAATAAATGTAAAATGGACTATGGATGTGTGTTTATATTCAACTGGGTATGTGTGTACCTATATATAAACGTATATATACATATATATGTATGTATGTATGTTTATGTTTAGCATAGTCACTTAAGCACCCCAGCTAACTCTGAGACTAAGTTAAAGAAGGGGTATTGGATTCCAATGATGGAGTGAATTTTCATTTTCATGATGTTTACTCACTAGACTTAGGTCCTCAATCTTTCACTCTTTCCAGTCCCTCAGTCATATGTGTGTGTGTGTGTGTGTGTGTGTGTGTGTGTGTGTGTGTGTGTGAGACAGACAGACAGAATATTATGTTCAAAGCTTCAATGTTAGGCTTCTTAACTTGTACTTGGAGATTTGAATTCTTCCTTTGCCTAGGTAGGATGAATCATTTATCAATTTAAAATATACATTTTGTTCTCATATAAAAATTTTTATAGGAGCAGCCAAGGTCTGAAAAGTAATAGAACTTCTTTTTTCTTTATAAAATAGTGAATTCTATTTGTGTCGCCTACCTTGCATAGTTATTCTTAGCATAATACCACATGGTAAACATTAAAGTATCATGTAGAGCTTTTTAAAGTTTACAAAGGATTGTCCAAAAAAAGAATAAAAGAGGGACCCTCACTTCCCTTTCCAGAGTCACTCCCCACCCTCAGCCAGTACCAAGAATCCCTGTCTCCATTCAAAGCTCAACTCAAGCCCCATGTCCTACTTTGAAGCCTTGGTTGACCTGCCCAGCATCTAGTTTCCAGCCACCTGATTAAATCCTCCCATGTCTTTGGTGTATAGTTAGTATTACATATGTACATATAAATATAACTAAATCTTAGCTTCTTTGGGGGAAAGAACCAATTCCTTTTTTCTTGAAATTACAAGCTTCTAGCATAGTATTTAGAAATATTGTGGACACTTAATAAATGACCAACTGGTTTTTTGAATTAAATTTTTCTCAATGTTCGTGTTTAATAGACTTTTATTTTCCCTGATGTCATGCACAGTGTTATGTCAAAGTTCAGTGGTCAGTGGCTTAAGGAATATTGGTTGACTTGAAATTATATAATATGAGAGGAAGTTATTATATCATATAATGTTATTTTATTACATAATATATTACTTTTTATAAATGTATGTATTTTGGACTACGTAGGCATCTTATCCTATGTATATGAGTGTGTTTATATACATATATGTGCGTGTTTTAATATATATATCTGATTACAGAAACATGCGTTTTATATTTATACATATAAATATATACATACATGTACATGCATAAATATAAAAATAGTGGACCATTGGATTTGGGATAGAATATTAGCTCATTAGGGATAGTTATTTTAGGGGCTTTTTTGTCTGTTATTGATATGTGCAGCCCATTTGTCATAATGCACACAGATTTTTCACGGTACAAGTACTATAAAATTGAACCAATAGTATTCCCAAGTATATGTGACATATGTGATCTCTACCCTTGCTTAATTCCTCGACCCCCTAAATATATCTGCCAGGTCTTCATTATCCAGCCCCTTGATCTGGAATATACTAATCTCATCCTTACCTTTTTTGACAGCTGAATATTATCTTCTTGGTGATCACTTTGTGCAAAATGGTGAAGCACTCCAACACTTTGAAACCCGACTCTAGCAGGTTGGAAAACATTAAGTAAGTGTTCTGTGTTTAAGTTGGAATACAAACGATAAACTCATGATGACTGGAGGAAGTGATCCAGCATTAGGAACATGGAACTTTGTCTCTTAAAAACAATAGATATGAATTAGACTCAAACCTTATGGGTCTGCTTGGGTTGCGCTGTTGCCGAGTCACAGGCATTGGTCAAAATTAGATAATAATTCCCTACCTTGAGCTAGAGCCAAGAGGAAAAAAAATTTTTTTTTCCAGTGGCTCCATGGAAATTCCATAGCACTGTGGTAATTTCATTTGCATTTAAAATGCAGTTCAAAATGATGTTCCTGTTTGCATGGCTGATATGATTATGTAGAGTTTGTTTTGTTAAATGACTTTTTGATTTAAGGATTCTAAGCAGTTTCCCCTCCTAATCCTGTTCTCCTAAGAGAATTGACTCTATTACTATTGTTAACTTGAAGATTATCTGTTGTTTTCATGCTAATTAAACAAATGTTTACTTTATCTCAATGATGAATTAAAAAAAAATCAGCAATATCCCTCTCAAAGGGGGGGGCAACAGTGTTATGTAATTAACAAGACATTGATAGCTGTTGCTTCATTAAATCATCTTATAGAAGCATTTGAAGAATATTATTTCAAATGAGAGGCTTTTAATTTAAAGTCTGTGAAGGTATAACTGAAGTTGAATATCAGGGTTGTGGAAAAGACTCATTTTTTAAAAATGTTTTTTTTAAATTTTTTTTAAATGGCAGATCTCTAGTAAGGGTAACATTTAAAACTTAGATGTCTCAGATAGGTTAGTATCAGCTTCATTGCATGTTGCATGGTAAGAGAGAGAGCTAATCTTTAGCATCTCTCTCTTTTCTTCCTTTTCCTCTTTCTGTCTTCTCATCCACACCAGTAATTACCGTGTTTGTGATGGCTACTATAATACGGACTTACCTGGGTAAGGTAGAACCCTACATTAACAAATTTATGGCATGAATTATATTTTTGCAAACTCGGACAATATCATGAATTACCCTTACTTTAATAATTAGTTTGGAAATATCTAATTTGCTATAGTATTTTTTTAACTATTATATGCCTTTATTTTTTTAAACTGCTTGCCTCTGCATTTTGAATTTCTTAATTTGACTGATTTATATAAATATATAAATGCTTTCTTATTAATTTCTATTTCAATTCTGTCTAATAATTTTGTTTCTCTTTTCTGCTTATAATGCTTTCTAGCTATGAAGATAATAAGCCATTTATCAAGTAAGATCATTAGTTAGCAATGGAATGCACTGACTTAAAATTCCCCTCATTCCGTCCTGTTCTCTCTAATTCCTTTCTCCTTCAACTATTCATGATGAAATCTCTCTAAAATATTTTATTTCATGGTCGTACGCATTTTTTTTTCTTTTTGGTCACATTTCAGCCCAGCTTCCTCATATTATAGTTCTAAACTCTAGGTTCACTTAAGCTTAGTTGAACAGAGTCCCAAGTTTAGGTGCTAGGCGTTTATCTGCCATATAACCTCCTCTCTGTATGTGTTACATTATTCAGTGTCCTCTGAAAGCACCACCGATAAAACATATAGGGCCAAGAATTCTCAATTTCTTTTTACTGAAATTGTATTTTTAAAACAATTTGGTCCTTTGGGTTTTTTTTTTAACATCTTTGTGTTTAAAATACTTTTGACATCTTGTTCATTCTGGAAATTACGAACTGCTGATGCGGCTCTCATGGGAGGCTGAAGTTCTTAATCACTGAAAGGTTAAAGCTAAAGACTTGTTGAATTTGAATGTGAACATAGAGAAAGACAACTGCAACTACTGAAATTAATGTGAATATTCAAATGTGCACGGGTATTTGCTGCCAGGCCTGTTTGAAAAAACAACAACAACAACAGCAACAAAAAACCCTGTTCTCCTCTTTCAGGTCCTGGGTCCTTGGTGCTTTCGCCCTTCTGTGTCTTCTTGGCCTCACCTGGTCATTTGGACTGCTTTTCATCAATGAGGAGACCGTCGTGATGGCTTATCTCTTCACCGTATTTAATGCCTTCCAGGGAGTGTTCATTTTCATCTTTCATTGTGCCCTTCAGAAGAAAGTAAGCAATGGGAAAATGCATGAGAACTCTGTTGATGTGACCATCCCCCTTGATGGAAGGGAAGTAGACATGCAAGATGAAATTTAAGTTAGAGAGCCATAACATTTGTGGATTAAAATAGTTTCCTTGCGTTTTATCCCTGTTTTATTGTTGTTCAGTCATTCAGTCATTTCTGACCCTTTGTGACCCCATTTGGGGTTTTCTTGGCAAAGACACTGGCATGGTTTGCCATTTCCTTCTCCAGTTCATTTTACAGATCAGGAACTGAGGCAAACAGGGTTAAATGACTGGTTTTGTGTCATGCTACTATGTGTCTGAGGCCAGATTTGACCTCAGAAAGATGAGTTTTCTTGACTCCAGTTCTGGCGCTCTATCCATTGCATCCTATATCTGTCCCCTTATTATTGTTGAAAGTATATAAATATTTGGGAAATTTAGGTACCTTACATGTAAAATGACTTTATGAACCAAGACATATTAAAGGAAAGTGTTGACCTGAAGTACCTAAACTTGTTTAGTTTCAATATAATTGGTTTTCCTTGATATTTTATGTTTTTAAAAGCATTCTAAGAAAAGTTCCAAGGGCTTCACCAGCCTGCTAAAGGGGTCTAAGAGATAGAAAAGGCCGAAAACACTTTCTTAAAGGAGATATATGAAAAGAAAAGCCAGCACTGTTATAGAGTGAATTAATTCAGAAACATGAAAGAGAAAGGCTATGTGCGAAGAGAGAAGGGACCTGACTGCAGCAAGGACACCACCTATTAAAAACACCAGATAGACAAATCAAGTCATCATTCATCTTTTTCTCTGTCTTGGCCACTTGTCCAGGATCAGAAAACCAACAATATCCTACTTCTTCACGTCTTATTTTCTTCTGATTTCATGTTAAGTGGAGTCAGCAAAAATGATTCAAAAATACAGTCAAGGATGAAAAACCTTAATCTGTGGTGAGGAGATGTAAACTTGTAAGAATAGCCGAGCTGTTATTTAAGGTTGAAAAGTTTCCATGCCTTTCACTGGCTATCACCCTGTCCCTGCCTGCATAACTAATGCAGTCTTTTTATTCTGTTATTACTAGTTGGTCACTAAATTGAACAGAGAAATAGAATTGTGAAAGTGAAAACTATTATGTTTTCAGTCCTGACAAGATGATAGTGTTGTTACTTCCATCAGTTTTGAACAAGCTATAATTTAGAGCTAATGACAGTGGATTGTGCAATGCTGACAGATAATGTACATTCACAACAATATAAGCATTAGGCAAAACCAACCCTGGAGGGTATTATTTGGGCAAAATACCATTGTGGTTGCTATTGTCCTGGTTAGAGAGCAGTTTGGAGCGGTTAATACCTATTAATGCTCAGAAATTCTTCTTGAGGTGTCCTGGGTGATAAATAACACGAAACTTTAAGCCTTTACATTTTCCACAAGGTTAGTCTTGTTATAATTAACTTTGGTTTTTAGAAGCCTTCTCTAATAATCAGAGCTCCAATTATGGGTATATGTGCCTTGCAGTCACTCTTCTTTGCTGTTCATTTGCATAGTGCAAGACCTGACAGGAAGTTCTGTTTTAGGGTGATGGAACTATTTATGTGTTGTGTTTTCATATAAGTGTGGTGGCAAAGCTTTGTTGATAAAATGAGTAAAATAATTTATGGTTTTCAAAGAAGAATGTGCTAGGAACACAAACAAAATTTATTAATGTGTAATATGGTATTAGAATATTCTTTCTATAGTGTATTTGAAAATTTACCCATAAATCTTTTTTTTTTTAATTTTCACACTCCTACCAGGATGACTTCTTATGAATCTGGTATAAAGTGACTATGAGACCCATAGTTCTTTTTTGCTTTAATGATTTGAAAACAAGTAATTGTTATGATGATAATAAGTATAATTAAATACAACTGAGGATGAAAAGACAAGAGGTCACTACTTTAACTTTTTTGCCAGGTTTTAATGTTAAAAACTTCAGACATAATAAATGAATGAACATGTAGCCTTATAAGAAAATAGTTGTTTTTTTTTAAACATCTTGTTGACCTACTTCATCTGCCTCTTATGTTGAAGACTTCAAAACACAATTATTAAGAGCTGTGGCTTGTGCCTGGAAGTCATTCTTTTATTTAACAATGAAATATATGACTCCCCCAAACTAGTTTTGATATACCATACCACATCCATTCAAATGTTGTTTGGGCAGTGATCTCTCTTTAAATTCCTAACCCACGGTTCTAGGAGTGGCCACTTTAATCACCAGTCCTTATAGATTTTTACATAATAAAGTTTAGCATTAATTTCCCTTTGGAGCCTAATGACAGTCTGATCACTTCATTCATATAAGCTTTGGGAGAGGAGGGAGATTGCGTGATTGCTCCCCTTTAGCATGACTATATATTGTATTAATCATTTTTTTTTGGTTGTGTGCTAATGAGAATAGGCATTTTTACATTTCTGCACTAAACATTAAAGCTGGTAATGGCAAAAACTGAGGAAATCATTCTAGTCTAATTGCTGGCAAATTGACCAAAGTATGTACTTTCTTTATTCTTGCACCAGAGTAGTTTTAACATTAAAAAGAGGAGGTTACATGCAAAGCTATGCTACACATTAGATATAGAGCAAGGAGATTTATTTATAGAGTAAGAGAATAGAAAGCTTTAAATGACTGAATTACTGGTTTGTTAAATGTATCCGAAAAGGGGAACCCCTAGGTTTGAACTAGTTTCATAAATGAACAGTTTATTATGTTGCCTGGTACTGAGGCTATATTAACATTGAATATAGTTAATATTCATAACAGAAGATTTTTTTTCCTGAAGAGGTTTTCTATACTCATCATCTTGAAGAAAATCAAATGTATTTTGGATTAAAATTTATATTAAATATTTGCATGTATGTAGGCCTTGTCTCCACCATCATGATGTAAGCTCCTTGAGGAAAGGATCCCTGAAGAAATTGATTATCTTGTATATATCTCGTTATTTAGATGTTATTTCCTTAGAATGTAATCTCCTTGATGGAAGAGATAATTTTTTAAAATTTGTTTTGTTTTTAATTTATTTATATCATCATCATTTATCCCAGTGCTTGGCACATAGTCAACACTTTGTCAATGTTTGTTTGACTGGCACTGAGATCATTTTTGCCATTTGTTCAACTGCAGGTACGTAAGGAGTATGGCAAGTGTTTTCGACATTCATATTGCTGTGGTGGGCTACCAACTGAGAGTCCCCACAGTTCAGTGAAGGCATCAACCACAAGAACTAGCGCCCGATATTCCTCTGGCACACAGGTAACAAAGAGTTTGACAGCATCTTTTAATTAACCTTATTTATAGCAAGCCTACTGAGACATGTTCTGTTCAGATGCACTAATTGTCTTCTCATTATAATGATCTAGATGGCAAATACATGGAGGGTTTTTTTCCTTCTGTTTTGGGTGTGTGTGTTTTAAACATTTCTTTAAGATTTAAAAAAATTTTTTTTTTACTGATACAAACACCAATTTCCTATTAGTATGACAGTAGGTTAAGACAAAGAAACTGCAGTGTCTCTCATCCAGTTGGAAATCAGTAGCTTAAGTTCCTTACAACATAGAATATCAACCTTCTTACATTTGAACTCAGAAGCAACATACATGTTTCATAGTGGCAACAGATAATCCCCAAAGGATCAAGATGAGGGAAAAACTGATGTGTGTTCCTAGTGGGGCTGAGCTCAAGCAAACAATCTACATGTAACCTAAAACATAACATCTCTGTCTTCTTGCTTTCTATCAACAGAGTCGTATAAGAAGGATGTGGAATGACACTGTGAGAAAACAGTCAGAATCTTCCTTTATCTCAGGTGACATCAATAGCACTTCAACGCTTAATCAAGGTCAGTTACTGGGAATGGTTTCGATTTGAGGAGAGTGCAATTTTGTAGTACTTGTCAGTTTAAAAGAATCTTGTCTTGGAATCTTATAAACAATTTTTTTTCTTTTAAGAACAATTTTCATGTTTCATAAGAAGATTTAAAAATCCCGTTAGGCAACTGATTTCACTACATAAGATTCATTCAGCCCCTTTGATGGAAAGCACACTTAAACAATTTCCATCAATAATTTAAATTGAAAGCAAGTGCATAATTCCTAACTGTTAAAAACATATTAATGAGACCAGTGATGAAACAAATATATCATTGAGAACATGAGTTCAAATGACGTTTTCCCAGTGAAATCAAATTGACATCCTCTCTAACCAAGAGACATTTATAAAAGTTTTCCTCCTGAAATATTGATGTAATTAGCATAATTACTCTTCCCACTAAACAATGTCAACTTTTACAATGACAATTCTAATTAGTGAAGTTCTTATTATTTGAACATTTCTTTCAAAAAGCCAAAACTTAAATGTTATCAACAGAGCTGCAGTAAATCCTCTCTGATATGGGATAAAATTAAAGTACACAAGACAGGGCAAGAAAATATTTTTTTCCTGTTTGAGTTGGTATTTCTGCTTTCGTCTGGTTTGCAACTTTAGGAAATTATGGCATAAATCAATCTAATTGTTACTTAAATTAAGCCACTATCAAATAAGATTAGCATAATCTGTCAATAAAGGAATTCTCTGCTGAACTCTAAACATTTCTCCTATCTAGAATAAAATAACTCTAGTAGGATAAAGGCATAAATATTTAAAATATAATATCTTTTTTGCTTTTGCCTGAATGAAAGCCTAATAAATTTAAATTTAGTATGAAATTTCAGATGACATTTTCACTCTCTTTGGACATGTAAAGTATCCAGGTAATATCAATTTTGCTGCAGTACAGTGCATCTGAAAACAACCCAAGTTGTATATTATCTTAATGAGGTGCCCAGACCAAAGTAAAGAAGAAGAGACATGAATATAATTTTTGTCACTCTACTGTCAAGTCTATCCATTAATTGTTGGGGGACAGGGGGAGGGGGGGAGGACTAAGACCAACTGGAAGTCAGTCATAGTTTGAAGGCAGTTAAGCTAGCCATGTTCCAAACATGTGCCTGAGAAAGTACTTGGAAGGTTTGTAAATGGTGAATTAAAATGAGTAGGATCTATGTTTATTGTGCTTGCTAATGTTTTATTTAATCAGTCAAAGTACCTATCTGAAAGAGAATGAGGTATTCAGGTATTTATTTTTGCAGAAATGTCAGCATGAGCCTCCTAGCCTGATTGCCTATATGGGAATGGTCTAATCCATCCAAACAGAAGCACTGAGGCTTGTTTCTCTGCATGCGTGCTTGGGCTCATACTAAGAGAGGCTTTTCGCAGAGTATGTCCTTCCTTATCCTTGTTGGTAGACGTTGGTTTTCCTCTTCCCTTTTGCCTGAGTTTGTATTAACACAGATGTTTTCATAAGGGATAAACTCCACACCTGTAAATTCATAAAGTTTGAAAATTCCCCTTTTGGGACCTCACTGGTTAAAGTTTTTAATATTAAGCAGTAACATCTTGAAACATGGCGTTGATCCCTCCGCATTCAATTGCCGTTCTTGTTTAACTGGGGCTTTGTCTAAATTAGTAAATGTCGTTCTCCGCAGGTGTTTGCTTTGGGGATTTAGAAAGCACCTGTGGATTGCCAAGCAGACCCTCTCCCTTTCTCCTTCAAATTACTAGTTCAAATACAATGTGGAAGTCCCTGAAGAATGTCATTTGACAACTTAACCCAGAAAGACGTGGTGCAGCGTTTATACCACGCTTGCATTGAGTGATGCCAGCCTTGGGCACAGGACCCACCTCTTACACTTACTCGATTTTTGACGATAAACAAATCATTTAAAACTTCTTCAACTCCGTTTTTCCAGCCTTAAATGAGGACACAAATGTCTCTAGGACCTACTCCTGGGGTTATTGTTACATGAGCTGATGTGCGTCAAGCGCTTTGCCAACTTCCAAGTGCTAGATATTTAAAAATATATATATTGATTGTTACTTATCAGTACAGAAAAAAAATGCTTTAATGAAGCTCTCTGGCCAAAATAAGAGAACTGATGTATTTTTTTTTTCTGTTTCTTTGCTTTAGGGATGACTGGCAATTACCTACTAACAAACCCTCTTCTTCGACCCCACGGCACTAACAATCCCTATAACACATTGCTCGCTGAAACAGTTGTATGTAATGCCCCTTCTGCTCCTGTATTTAACTCACCAGGTGTGCTTATACTTACTGAATAAACCTAGTTTTTGTTTTCTTTTTTTTTTGGCTCCTAAACAAAAACGTCCTTTCTTGCTATTTTCCCCCCTTTCTGAGATAGAAACTCAAGTTTTCATATCCTTAGAATGCATTCTGAATTTTTCAATTTTGAGAAACATTATGGTATTGCCTGTGCCAGGCTGCTAAAACTGCACTATATTATAGTAATGCCTGAGACATAGGAATATTTACCAATCCTTATCCATGTTTTTAACACAGGTGGCATAAATCTTAATATACTATTACAGGACTGACATCACATGGTCCGAGAGCCCATCTTCAAGATATATATCACTTAGAGGTATCATGTCTATGTAATATAAGGTTCAGTTGACTCTTAAAGCTTGCTGAGAAATCTGCTTATGGAGCTGAGTAGATGAGAAAGGCAATTTGGATGCCTGGGTGTGGGAAACCACATCTAGCATTGAGTTTATACAAACTATAGTATAGTGCAGCTTTATGTTAGTTTTGTTGCTGTTTTGTTGATGTTGATGTTATTATCGTTTTCCTTAGGAAAACGTTTTGGTGTTTTTTTTTCTTTTTTTTTTGCCAAAAATTAATATTAGAATAGTTTAGATGAGCAGTACTTGGGGTGGAGGTGGGACGGGCTGGGGTTGTCACTAACTCACCTGTTATTACTGTGTTTTCCAGTAATTGCTTTCTTTTCTAACTTTTAAAATAAATCGTAACTTTAATGTGTCTGTTTAGTTAGGCTTTGTGAAAGTTACAATGTTATTTGCCACTAGTATAATGTAATCTTGAATCAAGCCTAATATTTGCGGATGTAGAAAACACAAAACTTTGTTTCCGTTTTTTCTTTCAAGTCGCTTTTTTAACTTAACTGCAGTTTCTATTTTCATTCTCTTGTTTTCTTACTTTCCTTACGCTTTCCTCTAGCAACCTACAGAGAGACAAGTATGGGAGTAAAACTTAACTTTGCCTATCAAATGTAAATTTTTTCAGCATGATTTTTAATGGGCACAATTAAAACATAACTAGCAGTCATGAAGTAGACTCAGCGGGCAAGTGGTTCACAATTTGCAACTCAAAATTGATCCCAAATTCTAACAGTACTACTGTACTGTACTGCCTTTTTCTTGATAATAAAAGGTCTGTAGCAAATGCTGATGATAATTGAGGATATTCAATGCTGAAATAATTTGCTGCTTAAAACTGAAGTACCGTCAAGCAAAAAATACTTAATAATTTACTTATCATTTCTACATTCCCACAGTAATCTTGCTACAGGCTATGGAAAAGACTTCAAGTGAATTACCTGAACTCGGGCAGAAAATGTTGCCTCTGCAAAACCAGTCAAAATGTGCTTAAATCTGCAGTATATCATAGAAAATACCTCCTGTATGATCCAGCTTAATATTGTATCTATTAGCAGAGATGAAAAGAAAAAAAGTATAAAAAGAAAAGGCCTCCTTAGAGGAAATGAATATCAGCATGTGATCCATGGGTCACTCATCACTTACAAATGCCACATACTTTTGTATTGGTAAATCTTTTTTTTTTTTTAGAAAAAAAAAAGTAATTTAAAGGATATGTGACATTTCAAAACTGTGGAAATCTACTAATCAAAATTAAAAATGGGCAGTCTAGCTGCCTGAACTCACCTTGTTTAATTTATTATATATGGATCATGCAATTATGGAGAATCATTTGTAAATTTGTCTAATATTGTCATTAGACTGTAGTATTCTAGTCATGTTAATTAAGATCAAAAGAAACAGAATTCCTTTCTTCTCCCTGGTCTTCTATTAACAATGGAAAGACTTTTGATGAATGAAATGATGAGTTTTCTAGGATAATCTGCAGCTTTAAGGGTAGAGAGAGGGCAAACAAAAATTACCTAATTTTTCTTTATCAATTAAAAATATTTCTTATACTCCTCCAAGCCTTGCATATAATGCAGCAGCCTCTCACAGTGGTCAGTTTCATTCCAATAACATCACTTCATTTTTTTTTTCCAGACATACGTAGCCAAGTGATTTTCTAGGAATTGACATAACAATAACCTAGGTTCCATGGTGCAGACCTTTCAGTTTATTCCAAAAAAAATTATAAATAATTTTTTTTCCATTTCTTTGCCTGGGAAGCACTGTGATGTCTTAGTTTACATGTTTATGTGTCTGTAGAAGATAAAACTCGTATCCAATAAGAGCATGTTGCCATAATTTTTCTTTTTTCCCTCTTAAACCTCTTTTCATATCTTCAGCAAACTTATCCAATGTCATTCTTTCAGAAGCTAAAGTTAGCCAAGGCTGACAACCTTCTCCCATTCCACAGCTGATATTTATTCTTTGGTTTAATTTCTGTGACCCATACTTACAGAAATTCCTAACATTTCTGCATCTGACCTCCATGCCCATGGTATCTGTGGGCCTTACTCTTAATTGCCTGTGCTGGCTCATTCAGTGCTGTCACTGTGACTGATGCGGACTGCAGGGCTGCAGGCGAACCTTGACCTTTAGAAGCCTGAGGCCATTACTGGTAGAGAGAATATTAGTGCAAAAAAAAAAATTACATTAAGTGGAAAAAAAAGGCTGCTTTTGCTGGTAATTTAATTTGCTGAACCCTTGCTCTGACTAAGTTGCTGAGAAGCTTAGAAATTCTTCATCATGTTACAATAAATCATTTTACTTTCTTTTATATATCAGCTACTCTTAGGCCAGATAGCCTGAGCAGACAGACATGATGTGAGTTGTCCAAAGTGAGTCATTCCACCTGCTGTCTATCGTGTTGTTGGATGGTGCTTGTGGGCCCTGGTCCCATTAGTGTGAGAGATGGCTGTCCTTGTTTAACATGAATTCTTTGTATTTGTCCATTTTTTTTCATTCTTTCCTTTATCTCATCTCCAGACAATAAAAGGAAATGTTAGAAACATCGTTAAAGTAGTTGCTTGCAAGTTATGTGGGTTTATGTTGTACATTTGCCTTTGGTTTTTTTGTATGTGACTTATTCCTTTTTGATTTAGTGTTGTTTAGGACAAATCCTGTCAATTTTATTTTTAGAAACCATGGTGTTGTACTGAAAAACGTAAATGTCACAAAAGAATTGCTTTGCATTACATATGCAAGGGCATGGAGTGAAGGGTTCCTTGGGAAAGATCCAAGAATTGACACAGAAATTTAACAACTCGTTGTTTCCCCTCAAATTGACCAACTTAAGATTCCATTCCATTCCCACCCCCGCCTCCCCTGGGAAATCAGTGATTATTACTCCGTAACACCTTTTTCCTATCGCATAAGGGGTACAACGTAGGTTTCCAATGGGAAATGCTGGAAAACTTGCCACTTCTCAAGCATTGGCTTCTAAATATAACTTTGTCCTGAACTACATTAAAAAGTCTTGTACAAAAAAAATAATAATAAGTAAATAAATTAAAAAAATAAAAAAAGAAGACCTTGCCCGGGAACGGGGGAACAGCGTCGCTTAACCCCGCATCTCCCTTTTCTCTTGCAGGACATTCACTGAACAATGCCAGGGATACAAGTGCTATGGATACTCTACCGCTAAATGGTAACTTCAACAACAGCTACTCACTGCGTAACGGGGACTACAGTGAAAGCGTGCACGTTGTAGACTGCGGACTCAGCCTGAATGACACTGCTTTTGAGAAAATGATCATTTCCGAATTGGTGCACAACAACCTGCGGGGCGGCGGCAAGAACCACAACCTGGAGCGCGCGCTGCCCGCCAAGCCCGCCATCGGAGGCAGCAGCAGTGAAGATGACGCGATCGTCGCCGACGCCTCATCTTTAATGCATAGCGATAACCCGGGACTCGAGCTGCACCACCGGGAACTCGAGGCGCCTCTCATTCCTCAACGGACTCACTCGCTTCTGTACCAACCGCAGAAGAAAGTCAAGACCGAAGGAACTGACAGCTACGTCTCGCAGCTGACAGCGGACACGGAGGACCACCTGCAGTCCCCCAACAGAGACTCTCTTTACACAAGCATGCCCAACCTTAGAGACTCTCCCTATCCCGAGAGCAGCCCCGACGTGGAAGAGGACCTGTCTCCCTCCCGGAGGAGCGAGAACGAGGACATTTACTACAAAAGCATGCCAAATCTGGGGGCTGGCCATCAGCTCCAAATGTACTACCAGATCAGCAGGGGGAACAGCGACGGCTATATTATCCCCATTAACAAAGAGGGATGTATCCCAGAAGGAGATGTTAGGGAAGGACAAATGCAACTAGTAACGAGTCTTTAGTAGTGTAGCAAAAAAAAAAAAATTCTTAAGGGCCACATGCAAGTATTTAAAAGAAAAAAAGAAAAAAGAAAGGAAAAAAAAGACTATCGGCCCGCCGTCCACCTCCCTCCAATCTGCTTGAAGAGACAACCTCTGTTGACCTGTGGTTCTCCCGGTGAGAGAGAAAGAGAGAGAGATGACTGGACCTTGCAGTTCTGTGAATTTTTATATAACAAACAAAAAAAAAATAAAAAAAAAACTTTGTATATACACAGAGTATACTAAAATGAATTATTTGTTACAAAGAAAAGAGATACCAACAAGGTATTTTAAAAAGATTTCTTCTGCTGCTGAGTTCATAGAAATTGCGAAAGAAGCGAATCAAATCTCCCCAGCCATTTTACTGCAGCAATCTCTGAACTAACTTTGTAAATATGGCTGCACCATTTTTGAGGGCCTGCATTGTATTATATACAAGGCGTAGGCTTTAAAATCCTGTGGGACAAATTTACTGTACCTTACTGTTTCTGACGAGACTTGGAAAAGCAGGAGAGAGATTCTGCATTTGCGTGCAGTCCACTGCAAATCTTTTCCATTAAGGCAAAGATTGAAAACATGTCTAACCACTAGCAATCAAGCCACAGGCCTTATTTCATATATTTCCTCAACTGTACAATGAACTGTTCTCATGAGAAAAAAAAAAGGCTAAAGAAATTATATTTTGTTCTATTGCTAGGGTAAAATAAAATACATTTGTGTCCAACTGAAATATAATTGTCATTAAAATAATTTTAAAGAGTTTGGAGAAAATATTGTGAAAAGCTCTTGGTTGCACATATGTTATAAAATGTTTTTCTTACACTTTGTCATAGTAGTATGTTTAAAAAAAAGACAAGTTCTACTCATTTTCACTTATTTTCCACTGTAAACAGTGTTCTGCTTTGACAAGTTAGTCTTTATTCTTACATTTAAATTTCTTATTGCCAAAAGAACATATTTTATGGGGAGAAATCTCTTTGAAGCCAGTTATGCCATGCCTTGCACAAATTTGGTGAAATCTAGGGAAAAAAAAAAGATTGTATGTCATTCCTCTGTTCATTCTTGCACAGGGGGCAAAGAGGGCACTGGACACTTCTCACAAACTTTCTAGTGAACAAAAAAGGTGCCTGTCCTTTTTTTAAAAAAATAAAATAAAACATAAATATTACTCTTCCATATTCCTTCTGCCTATATTTAGTAATTAATTTATTTTATGATAAAGTTCTAATGAAATGTAAATTGTTTTAGCAAACTTCTGCTTTTCTTTTCATCCCTTTGTGTAACATGTTAATAATGAGCCCGTCACTAATATCCAATGTAAAGTTTAACACCTGTTTGACAGTAAATAAATGTGAATTTTTTCAAGTAGTTAATGTGCATTATTATATATCATATAGAATTGGCATTAATTAACACACTGGCCTATTTTTTTAAAGTCCTTGATTGAGTAGTACTCTCATTCATGAATTTCCCAATATCAGTAAAATGTCATGATTTCAGCTGCTTATGTGGTATCTAGAAAGTTAAGTGTATTTCTGTTCTACTCCTCACTACAAATGACTCAAATCAACTCTATTTGGGAAAAAAATGACTCCAAGCACTTGCATTTACATAACTGTTGTTCATTTTTTATTTTTGTTTTTGCTTTTTTTAAAACTGGACTCAGTACCAATACTTAAAAGATGAAAGGTTACAAACTCTACATTTGGCTGCCTGTAATTGTCATTCTTAAAATAAAAAATTATCAGCAATGGAGAAGAGGAATTCTTAAAACTTTTAAAGTCTCAGCACTCTGTGGGTGCGGTTTTGCTATGATGGAAACAATGTCATTCAGAAGTTCAACAATTATATAATTGAATCTCAGCAATAAAGGTTTTTCCTGACTAACACTGTGAGCATTTAGACTGAATTCCTCTCAAACTAAGTGATTTCTCTGTAGCCCTTCCACCAACTTGGAAACCAATTATATCTGCATCATAAGATCTGCCTTAGGCGTTTAAAAAGAGTAAATGAGAAGGTGAGAGGCAATGTGGCATATTAAAGAGCAAATTGTTTGGGAGTCAGCAAGACCTGGGTTCAAGAATGACATTTTAACACATACTGTCTATCTGGTAATTATGGACTGGACCAATCCTAGCCTCCAGGGCCCTATGCAACCCTTTAAGACTGTGATAATGTGCCACAATTCCCCATGTATTTACTAGAGGGAGTTTCATCCCAAAGTTCTCTCTATTAAGGAATAATTTGGAATTATTTCTATATTCATATATATTTATTAATGTATACTTATGAATATATAATAAATCTGAACAATTCTGTGACCCACAAAACATGCCAAAAGATCCCCCCAAAATGAGAAAATATGAAGTATGTACATATATATATATATATATCTACATGTAGATATATCTTGGTAGGCATTCATATATGCTGGAGTATTCTAAGTGAATACATTTAATAAGATAGAATTCATTTTATAAAAAGGGAAAATTGTGTTATTGCTAATTATATCGATGCCTCAAAAGAATTGGACACAAAACAGAAGCTGAAGAATCATTTCATATTTAGTGTTCCTGTTTGGATTTGTCATTTCCACTTCTCAAAACAATGAATATTTTTTTCCATGTCAATTTCATTTGTAGGCTTCCTGCTGTGTTATTTTTTTCTTAAATAGTTAACAAAGGTCATATAATTACATGGCTAAACATTTTCATTCTTTTTTTAAAAATGTGTTTTGTTTTTCTTTTACTTTCGTAGCCTGGGGCTATCACAATGTCATACTGTTTTCCATCAGCTCTTGAAAGCTAACCAGGGTCAGACTGGGTCAGTAATAAATTAAGAGAACTACAAGAAGAAAAAAAAAGTTTTTCAAGAAACAGTTTTGATTATTCAATTGGCAAGGATTTTTTCCCCTGTTAACTCAAAGCATGTCATGAAAAGCTACTATACTACTTGATTTTGCTACCTCTTAGATGGGATTTAGTATTGCTTGTAAGAATAAAAATAATTCACATTTAGCTGCATTAAGGTATACATGTCACTTTCTTCAAAATGTCCCTGTAACCCAATAGTCGCTAAGGACACATTGGTGTAGAGCTGTAGGAAAAAAAAAATAGCAATCTGCATGTCTTAATAGTAACAAGCAGGAACACTACCCACATTTATAAAAGTGGTGGGACCTCAGCATAGTTTCAAATAATATGAGAGTTTTAACAAATTTCCCCCTAAGTTCTAACAAGGAAGAGTTTCTTCAGCACAAAATTGTTGACATACTGGCTATTTTTCAATATTGATTTAGTTCCAGTTGGCATCCCATTTGCAATTTGATCTCTCTGGTCTTAAAAAAGATAATCCCCACATCCTGGGATCTGTTATGCCATTATGTCCATGCTACTCTTTTAAAATAGTATTATGTTTATCCAAGGACAGTATTGGTGGGAAAACAATAATAAATGTTTGTCCTATTAGTAGCCCCACAATTCAACTTAGAACGCTGTCCTGGTTAAAAGGGGGAAATGATGAATTTTGCTTTATTTTGTACTCTCTGTAAACTCCCAGCTTAAATTGTTTTTTTTTTTAAATCTTTGTATTGTTCCTTCCCCTCTGTTAGATGAAGAGAGGTCTTCATCTCAAACAGTTGTATTCCACATTTGAAAATGTAGAAAATTTTTCCAATGGATTACTTGAATATGTATGTCAACCCTAATGCTTAGCCCAATTGAGTATTATGTACTCCTAATGGAATCGAAAGATAGTTTTCTCTGATGTTATAGTTTTCATAAAACATTTATTGTGTGTCTGTATAGGGCAAAATTGCAATTAAAATATGTAAGGACCAAAACCAGAAAGCTTTTGAACATTGTGAACTAAGCGTCGGAAAAATGGGGTATTCTAGCAGTGGTTTATGGGCTATTATTCCAAACAATTCTGTTTTATAAAGGAAAAGCAATTTTTCTTAGATCTCTTTTGACCTTTTTCCCTCTCCCCACCTCCACAAAACCCTCTTAAAACTTGTTAATGGTTTTTACATCTAGGGAAAAAAATACTTCCTGGGCAAAGCCTTTTGTTTAAAATTTCATTTGAATACGAGATGTTACTGTAGTTACTAGATCAGATTCAAAGTCTGAATATTTTCCTAAGATTTAACTCTTTAGAAAAACCATTCTAACCATTTTCCATGTTATTAATATTTTTATTCTTATAAGCATGAGTACAGTAAGAACAAAATAACAAAATGTCATCCTAGATCCACTACATTTCCTTTTTCCCCTGATGCCATTGCATTAACCTCAGTCCTTTCTATGGAAGTTACTGGCATGTGGGGCACAGGTCATCAGACTGGAGAGCCTGATGAAGTCAGTCTGATGCTTACTGGCCAGAAGGCTGTGTAGCTGCTTGGAGCCAGCGAGTCAGCAGTGAAGGGCTGGGAGTAGCCCCAGCAGGAAATACATTGGTCTTGACAGTGTCTCCTTGCATTAGAGCTGGAGAACGAGTGACCAGGGAAGGAGGAGTGAGTGTGGAGATTACTTCATGACAGGTCCAATCATGATGCAGATTGTCTGGTATGAGAATATTCTTCCAGGCTCATCATAGTTCTTTCTCAGTGAGATTGGATGCTAAAAGGATGCTTCCCCTGTGCCCACATAGCTTGCAATGTTTACGTATGACATTCCTAGCCCAGCATCTTTGTACTTATCGCTAGTGTGTTATTCCAAAAATATTACGGGGCTAATGTAAAGTCCTGGAATTTTTCCAAGTTCATTTGAAGGCACTTTGGCCACTTTTTCATGCTCTGAGAAACATCTCTCTGTCATCCTACATTAATAATATGCTGCAAGGGCACTGTGTAATTAGGCTAATTAAATGTGCTCTAAGCATTCCCCCCCCCCCCGAATGTTGGCTATAGAATGCTCCTCATCTTCTAATAAGGCTTCTCTGGGGTCTTCAACCTTTTACTTACAGTATTGCCATTTATCAAGCGTATAGTTTTAGAGAAACATGAAGCCTAAGAGTAGGGAAGGGAATTTCTAAGATCATCTAGTCTGGTGCTTGCTCTCATGTTAAAGAAGAGGAGATTGAGGCTTGGAAAAGCGAAGAGGACTTGTTCGAGGACATCTAATATTAGCTAGAGGCTAATGCTAAAAACGGTACCTGGACTATAATCCTAGTTGTCCTGCCTCCTAGTCCTCAATAAAATGGAAACTGATTGAGCTGTTTCCATTTAACTGCTTGCTTTAGGCTCAATTCCTTGCATGGAATAGATGATCAAAAAATGTTTTTTGAATGAAATTGAACTTTTTACCAACACAACTACACTGATGACTTGTGGCTGATGCAATTTTTAGTGTGATCTAGAGGGAAGGGAATATTTCATTTTAGTCTTTCGTATCCCCATTATATTGCTTAAAGCACAACATATAAGTAAGTACTCAGTAAATGCTGGCTTATTGACTGGTAAATTCCGGTACCCTCTATTAAATGGCACCATTGTTCCTGGTGATTGAACAATGCTTAAAATTAAGAAAATGAAATTGGAAGAAGGGATGTTTTATAGTAAACATATCTTTTTTATTAATAACTGAGGAAGGAAGTAACAAGCTGCACACAATTCACAGACCTGCACAATATTACTTGGATTTCCATTTTAATAATATCATTGGGGTTAATTATTGTGTAACAGGTTATGTAAGAATTTTATACATCCACATCCATGTATCTAAAGATATTGCAGCTTTGGAGCTTGAGTGAGATTCATATCTATACCTATATCTGGAGGAATCCCACTGACGCCTCAAGGATGAAATCACAGAACTTTGGAACCAAAAAAGATCTAAAAAGTCACCTAATTCAACCCCTTGGTTTTACAAATGACAAAACCGAGAGGTGAAGTTCTTTATAGGATGGAGTAAACGTGGAGATTCACCTTCAGAACATAGTATTTGGCCAGAACAGTAACAGCTAAAAAATTATTGGAACACCTGTCTAAGTATGCCCCTAGCATATATATTTTCATGTCGAAATAGGCAATGAGAGCCACCAAAGGTCTGGGAGGCTGAGGTCATCATATGTGTGCTTTTGGAAAATTATTTTGACAACCAGGTGAAGGGTGAATGGTGAAGGGTAGGTACTGGAGGCAGGAAAGCCAATTAGAAGCATGATTGCAAAGTCCAGGTAAAGGGTGATGAGAACTTGAACTTGTATGAACTTACCTGCAGCTCAGGTATGTAGTAGCAGCATGATAGAGAGGAAAATCAGTTGCAGTTGATATCATTAAGGAAGATGGCGCAAGAGTTTGCATCTGATTGGTGCCAGAGGGTTGTGGAAATGGAGGGAGAAAAGGCAGAATCAAAGATGACTCCAAGGTTTGAAGTCAAGGTGACAGAGGATGGTAAGAACAGCAGTAGCAATATAGGGAACTTAGGAAGAAGGAAGACAGATGGCGAGTTCCATTTTGTATACATTAAGTTTAATGTGCCAATGCTGCTTAATACTGAGTCCTAATGGTTCACTCACTATATGCAAGCTCAACTATAAGATGCTCTTTTTGGCAAGCAGAGTTCTTTATAACCCAGCCCCTTGATACTTTCCCAGTCTTCTTTACCTTTAAGTTCAATGCACATATAATATGATCCAATGATATTGGCCTTCTGCTGTTCCTCATACATGCCATGACTCTACATCTTCATATTTGCTGTGTTTAATAACTTGAATTTATGCTTTAAACCTTCATCTCTGCCTCTGAGCTTTCCTGGCTCTCTTCCAGTCTCAGCTCAAATACTATCTTCGAGAGAAGACCTTTCCTCCCATCCCTTTTTTCTACTAATGCCTTCCGCTCTCATTACTTTCAGTCTACTCTGAAATGATCTTGTATTTGTTGTTGTGCAGTCGTTTCTGACTCTTCATGACCCTGTTTGGGGTTATTATTTTACTGATGAGGAAATTGAGGCAAATAGGCTTGAATGATTTTCCCAAGTTCACATGGCTAGTAAGTGTCTGAGAAAGGATTTGAACTCAAGTTTTCCTGATTTCATCCACTTTATCTCCTGGGCCACCTAGCCGTCCCTGATCATGTAGTTTCACATCCATCCCACACTTATACAGGTACTATATGGCATAATTGGGAAATAAAGCTTGATATTTGAACTTATAATATCCAATGTGTTTTATTTTGTCATATGTACTGCCTCCCTTAATATTCCACAATCCAAATCATATAGTATCAGAACAGATTAAAGGCATGGGTGGGATTGGTCCATTTCTAATGGGTCTTTTGAAATGTCTCTGACTGAAGACAAGCACCTTGAGAAGACAGACTTCTTGATTGTTTATTTCTTTTGCAGTTCTTTTTATTCCCAGCGCTGAGCTCAATGTCTGGCTCATAGTAAGTACCTACTAATGTTTGTTACTGACTGATTGGTTGAATTAACTTCCTTGAGTCTCAGTTTCCCCATCTACTAAATTGGTATAATAATAGCACTTCACAATGTTATTGTGGAGATCAAATGGGATCATGAATGGAAAGTGCTTTTCAAACCATAAAGCTCTACATAAATGTCAATTGTAAACATCATTATTAACTCTTAATATTTTTAAGTATTTCAGGTTTCTTAAACTGAATCCAAGAGGTAAATGTGACTTAAGCTTTGGGCATTAGAATATTGACTATCTCATAGAATATTCCCCCTGATTTCCCAGGATAGTAACCATAGATTTCCCAATACCCTAGGTAATAAAAATGGCTACCTGATTCTTATAGGTATCTCAGCTCTGCTGTATAATATTTATTTTACCTTTTTCTTCTAATCTCACTTAACTTTTCTGAGCTTAAGTAAAATTGAGGGGTTGGTCAAGGTGGCCCATAAGTCTTTTCTAGCTCTAGTTCTATAATTTTAATTGACAAGACACTAAATGTGGCAAATGGAAAGCTTCTTCCATAATTGTTATTCCCATCTTTTCTTGGGAGTGGAAGCAAAGGAAATTTTGGTGAGCTTTGTATATCTAAAATAGAAAATCAGGACAAATGAACCAGTAATATGTGAGATTTTTGACTTCTGATTCAGACTATATACCTACTTTGACTTCCCCAATAGAATGTTAAATCGGTGAAACCAGAAATTGCTTCCCTTCTCTTTCTCTTTCCTTTCCTTTCTCTTCCCAAAAGAAAAAAGCACTTTTGGCCAGAAGAGGAAGGAAAGGGGCTGGGATATGATACATAGAATATGGAGTCTAATCTGAACTTTTAAAGGAAATTAATAATCCTGAAAGTCAAGGCATTCTAGGCAAATGGGTAGCTTGTACAGAAAAGAGATGAAATGTTGAGTTGGAGGAAATTTATTAATCTGGTATGTCTTGAATATTGTGTGAAGGTAAATGCTAGGGAAAAAGATTGGAAAGGTAGACTGAAAGCAGATTGTGTAGTGTCTTAAAAGCTGAGAGGACCCATTTGTATTTTTATCCTAGATGCAATAAGAGAACCACTAAAGGTCTGGGAGGCTGACGGATGATGTCATCATACTTAAGCCTTTGGAAAATCATTTTGACAACTAGGTGAAGGGTAGATACTAGAGGCAGGAAAGCCAATTAGAAGCATGATTTCAAAGTCCAGGTGAAGGGTGATGAGAACTTGAACTTGTATGAATTTACCTGAAGCTCAGGTATGTAGTAGCAGCATGATAGAGAGAAAAATCAGTTGCAGTTGATATCATTAAGGAAGATGGTGCAAGAGTTTGCATCTGATTGGTGCCAGCGGGTGGTGGAAATGGAGGGAGAAAAGGCAGAATCAAAGATGACTCCAAGGTTTGAAGTCAAGGTGACAGAGGATGGTAAGAACAGCAGTAGCAATATAGGGAACTTAGGAAGAAGGAAGACAGATGATGAGTTCCATTTTGGATACATGAAGTTTAATGAACCAGTGAAACATCAGGTAGAATTGTCAAGAAGGCAGTTGGAGATTTGGAAGTCTCAATCAATCAAGCATCCATTATTAATCACCTTCTTTCTATGTTTCTGGTGTTGTGCTAAGCACTGGTTAGAGATCTAGTTTGCTTATTTAGTCATTTTTCAGTCATGCCCTACTCTTTGTGACCCCATTTGGAGTTTTCTTGGCAGAAGCACTAGACTGGTTTGCCATTTCCTTCTCCAGATCATTTTGCAGATGAGAAAAATGAGGCACATAGGGTTAAATGGCCTGCTCAAGGTCACTCAGCTAGTACATGTCTAAGAGCAGATTTTAACTCTGGTCCTCTTGACCCCAGACCCAGTACTAAATCTACTGCAATACATAGGCAAAAAGCAAAATGGATTCAGCCCTCACTAGATCCTCCTATTTTGAGTTTGAGGGAGTAATAATATGTACATGTAGAAATCTCTATCTAAAAGATTATACAAATCAAATAAAAAGTAACCATAGAAAGGATGGCACTAGCAGAAAGGATCTGCCACTGAAATTGATAAGTGAACTGAGTCCTGAAGAAATGTCCTCAGGTGTAGTGGAGAGGGGGAGAGGAGTAGACCCCTCTGGCACACATGCCATAGGTTCACCAACATGGTACTAAAGTGTAAAGTATGGAGGCAGGGGAAACCAACCAGCAGGTTGATGTAGGAGACCAGGTGAGAGGTTATAGGCACCTACCCTAGGGGAGTGACTGTGTTCATAGAAAGGAGACTTATATAAGGGATGTTATAGAGGTAGAAATGACAAAGACCAATCAGTGTATTGGATATGTGTGACCAGAGAAAGTGAGAAGGCAAGAGTGGCATCAAGATTGTGATTTTAAAGGGAAGAATGGTGGAATTTTCAGTAGTCACAGGAAAATTCAGAAAAGGGTGGGTTTGAGGGCCAGACAAATAATGAATTCTACTTTTTATGTGTTGAATGTAAAATGTGTACAAGACGTGGGGTTGGAAATGTCCAACCAGGAAATCGATGGAGCTCAGAAGAGAGAGCAGGGCTGGATATATCAACCTGGAAGTTATCTGCATAGATATATCTTGTCCCCTGGAAGAACTAAATTCTAATGCTAGTTCAGATTTTGACTAGTTGTGTGATTCTTGACAAGTTATTTAAGCTTTCTGAGCCTCAGTTTCCTCATCTTTAAAAGAGGGTGAATTATAATAAGCCCATAGGGTTGTTAATCAAATGAAATATTGCATAGAAAATTTGTTGACCAAATGAAATAATGCATAGAAAACATTTTTCAAAGTGTAAAACATGATGTAAATGCCAAGGATTATTTTTCTTGTTGTCAAGATTATTATTGTTGATATTCATCATTCTTCCAATTTATTCCAATGGAGTTCAGCAGAAATGGTCTTGAGACAGGTCACTATCCTATAATTCTTTTAAACTTAATGTTCTGTGAACTATTGTACAGGAGGATAAAATAACTGCATTTTATAATTTAATAAAAGTCACTAGGGTATAAACGTCAACCTGTGTACATTCCTGGCATGAAAGGAACTCCAGGAAGAAGGAACTAAGCATTTATTAAATACCTACTCTAAGGCAGGTACTTTATAAATATCATCTCATTTTATCTTCACAATAACTCTGTGGGTTATAATTCTTCCCATTTTTAAAGATAAGGAAATTGAAGGTCAGAGAAAGGTAACACAGCTAGTGTTTACCTGAGACAAAATTCAAACTCGTGTCTCCTTTTAAAAACCCAACCCTTACCTTTCATCTTAGAATCAATACTATGTATTGGTTCCAAGGCAGAAGAGTGGGAAGGGCTGGTAATTGTGAGAGAGACAAATCCAGAGACTTTTGGAATGGGAAAAACCTGGAGAAACTGCAAAGATTCCATCAGCAGCAGTGGGGATGGGCGAAGACGGTTTGGAGCCCTGGGAAAGGAAACAACCCAGAAGAGTCAGTTGTTCTGCTCTCGGTTGACTTGAGACCTCCTGAGGAGAAGGTCAATATCTGCCTGGATCCCAATCCAAGAAATCTTTCCTTTCCTGAAACTGATCACAGTCCTCCCAAACCAGCGAGTGGACAGAGAATTGGAGAGAAAAGGAGTCCACAAGAAGGCTTGTCCCAATCTCCCTGGACCCTGAACTTGGGGACATCTTCTGGTGGTGCCAAAAGCCAGGGTTCAATACTCTGAACCTCTCAGGAGCTCAGGCCACCCAATCTGGGCTGCCTAACTTTGGGGGGAAGAGTTTAGCTGGCTAGGGATCTCCTTTTCCCTCTTCCCTCCTGACCCCAATCTACCAGCCATTCAACCTTGTCCTTCATCCCTGTGGTTTAGAATAAACTTGTTAACAAACTTAACTGACTCAAGACTGAGGGAAGGGCAGTTACAACTGGGGGGAGGGGGGGGAGAAGTGATCTCTCTTCTCAGATTAAAGAAACTTGCTATTGAGAAGGAGCCAAACAGTGGGGAGTGAACAGGCAGGCTTAGTGAGGACTGGAAGGGGGAAACAATAAACTCACCCTCCTTCTACCTCTTGGTCCAAAACCAACAGCAACTCTTCCTCCCTTTGTCCTGGCCTTGAGGAAGGGAAGACTCCATTCTCTCTCTCTCCTCTTTCCCCACATTAAAAAAAAACAAAACCCTTTATTACATAATGAAAGTGAAATGACTCATCCAGGGTCACACAGCTGAAATGCCTGAGGCCAGAATTGAACCCATGACCTCCCATCTACTCAATCATCTCAGTCTACAGAGCCACCTAGATGCCCCTGAACTCATATCTTCTTGACTCTAAGCTCAGCACTTCAATCCACTACATGAACTAGGTGCCACAATAGCAGATGATGCAATGGGAATAAATACCTCATCTTTTCCCAACATGATTTTGCTTTCTTCACATTCTGAAAGTTTGCTCGTTTTGTTGCTGTTCCACATAGCTTAGAAATCATGCATATTAGAAATGACAATATACATTAAAAATACTGCCTTCAAATTTCCCTTGATCAATGGTATTTCCAAGGGATTTAGAGCAACATTTCTGAGTCTAGCAATGTCTTGGTTCCAAAAGAGTTTATTTGGTGAATTTTCAAAATATTTTCACCACTCGATTTTTAATATTTGTGGGCCCAATTTGGGATGACTAGTTTGATCATGAAGTTCAGTCTTTGCCCGGGTTGTGTCTCACTATGTATTTGTATGATGTTTTTGCACAGTCTCAAACTCTGTCTTGCACAACCTGCATGGAACAACAAGTCTAGTCCTCTTCTGGGCAACCCATCTTTAATTTCTCAAGTGTGAGGAAGGATGGAGGAATGAAATACTTGGGGATTTTCTTGTAATTAACAAATAAAAAAATTCTGGCAAGGTTTATCCTGGATCAGTCATATGCCTCTCAATCTCTAAAAACAAATACACCATTCAGTTTCTTTTTGTTATCATGTCTCTCCTCTCCGACTTTCCTTATGTATTGAGGGAACCGAAGCTAACTTTTCTTCTTACAGGCAATAAGAGAACTCTAAACTCCTGAGTGGGCAGTGATGGCTGTTGTGAAATCAAAAACCATGTGAGGCCAGGTGCTCCTGATGGAATCAAACTGAGCTTGACTCACCGTCTCCAATTTGTGCTTCCTGTGGCTAAGAGTGAACTAGCAAATGGGAATCCTGAGCTGCCATGATATGTGTCTCAGGGTAAAAATCCACTTAACAGCTGCCAAGCTTTGATGTACCAAAGATCAAAGAATGAACACACCCAAATGTAACCTTCTGGTGGGAGGAGGGTGACTCCTTCCAGCATAGGCTTATATTCTTATGGCTCTTTTCTCACAGTAACTAGGAGGTTGGGGAATTATACTGCAAGTAACAGGATGCATATTTTACATATGAGGAAGCTCTGGCTCTCTGGGGAGAAGTGACTTGCCTACAAAGGGTTTAATGTGAGATGTGATCCCAGGTCTCTTGAGTCTGACGTTGGAGTCAGGCCATGATCCTACTCTTCCTCACTGTATCTTTGTAAGTCCCTTAGCACCTAGGACAGAGCCTTGCATGTAGTGAACACTGGACCTAGTGGAAAGAAGGAAGAAAGGGAGGGAGGAAGGAAGGAAGGAAGGAAGGAAGGAAGGAAGGAAGGAAGGAAGGAAGGAAGGAAGGAAGGAAGGAAGGAAGGAAGGAAGGAAGGAAGGAAGGAAGGAAGGAAGGAAGGAAAAGGGAAGGAAGGAAGAAAAAGGGAAGGAAGGAAGGAGGGAAGAAAGGGAGAATGGGGAAAAGGAGGAAAGAAGGAAGACAGGAAAAGGGAAAAATGGAAGTAAAGAAAGAAAGAAGGTAAGTTGAATGAAATTATTTACAAAGGTATTTTTGGAATGAAGGATATATACATATATACAGTATTAATGTGTGTGTATGTGTATGTGTGCTTGTGTGCGCTTGTGCACAAGCACATGTGTGTGTGTGTGTGTGTGTGTGTGTGTGTGTGTTTCAAACAAATTCCTTGGGCTCTCTATCAGTACTTTGAGAGCAGGTTGGCCTGCCCTGCCTCAAGGTGAGACAGTGTTCCATGCTGCTCCTCGTTACAGTGGTCGTGTTCTAATTACATGCCTCCTTGATTATTGTTCTGCAGATTGATTAGCACCATATTCAAGGCATTTGTAGATCATAGTTCCTGGACACTTCAGTGTGTTAGTAAATCAAGTATGATTTATCCCCCGAATTATTGGTTAGGGACTGCTTCTTTTTTTTAATGCATGTTCTCTCTAGCTTATCATTTTAATTAGCACTTGCTACCAGTTCACACTGGGAATGGTGATGATTGTCACTCGGCGCTGATGCGGAGCCCCAGCTTGTAATGCTGCTTTGACTTTTGAATTCACATCCTAATGTCAGTTTTAGTTGTACCGTTTGGGGAAATGCTGAATTAAAGGGCTAGTGCTGCAGTCAATTGACTAGGCAAAGAAGAGAGCCCCATTTGGTAAAATCTACCCCCTGCAGCCCCCCCCCCCATTCTTTCTAAGATGCTGTTCTAATGATATGTTTTTATATCAATTACATTTCCCAGTGTGTCCTTTCCCCCTCTCAGAGCCGTCTTATATCAAATAATAAACAAGAAGAAACAGGACACTTTAGGAAAACTATTCCAAAAATCAGACAATAAAGGTATCCCTCCAAGTCATAGTCCCTCGCCTTTCCAAAGGAAGGTCTGCCATTTTGACCCACAGACATCCAGGGAAGGATAGGAAGACTCTTCAAAGTATCTCCCTATGCTGTGGTCCAGTGGGAGAAGTCTTACTCCCATCCCTAAGAAGAAGCATAGAGCCCCACATGGAGTAGCAGACATCCTCTTCTGAACCAGAACCAGCAATTCTTGGGTCTGGGGCAACTAATCAACTTTTCTGATAATTTATTTGTAAACCAAAGAGACTATCTCTGAGGAGAGGCCCCAGGGTGCTCCCCTATGGAACAGAGGGAGGAGCCCAGGTCACTCTAAGGATACTGCTGGGAATATCATCTCCAAGGAAAGGAGCAGGGGAGGGATGCCACTTAGCTGGAGACGAGCTGGCCTGCTAGGCATGGGGGGGAAAACATGCCATCTGGTAACTTTCTATTTTACCTTTTTTTGATCATTTAGGTTCTAAACTCTGTTCTTTCTACCTGCCGATGGCATATAAGAACCAACAGCATCCTCCAAAATTTGGCACCTAGGGCAAAGCCTTGATTGCCTCAATTTGCTTATGTCTCTGCTATGTTTCCTTAAAGAGAAAATGGAAACAAATTATTATAATTGTCATTTCCAACTCATGGAGAAAACATTTTATTCACTCCCACTGCCCTGTATCTTCTCCTCTGCTACACAGGGGCAGATGTTGGCCTTGTGGAATGATAGAAAGGTAACTAGTTCCAGGATCAGAGGACCTGAGTTCCAATTCCACTTCTAAAGCTTACTATCTATGTGACCTTCGGCAAGTCATTGAACAATCTATGGCCTCAGTTAACCCACCTCTAAAATGATGGATTTGGACCAGAAGACTGCAGAAGTTCCTTCTGATCTGAAATCTATGTGCTGATAATCTCTTCCCCTTCACACAGAAGGAGAGAAGCAGAGAGCCAGCCTGTTTGTCATATTCTCCAAGTTCCCCCAGGTATTTTTCTGTCTCTCAGCAGCTACAGATGTGTGTGTGTATGTGGGAAGAAATAATAAACTTACTCTTGTGCGTATAGAGGGAGCATAAATATCTGTAAGAAAAGCCCGACTTGGCGCTCTTATTACTCTATTTCCCCCCAAGATAGCATTTTATTGTTTCTTGAAAGGCCCTGGGATCTTGAACACAGTGATTATATCCCCCAAATCCTCAAGTAGACATTTTCCCCTGTGAAATACAATAGACCTACCCATCTCTGACAAGATTTAGGTTCAAATTTAATCACTCCTTCTCTGAAATTCAAATGGAATCTAATTATTCCCATCCTGACTTACACTGACTAAGGTGCTCACAGTGCCACCGACAGCAGAAATGCAAGGAGGTGAACAGAGGGAATGAAGAGCTAGGAGGGATTTGACAGAAATTTGGAAGCTGCAGAAAAGAAATATGTCTCAGCAAGGTCACCCTCTTTGCTTCCTCCAAGGGGCACTGGCCTTAAAATACAATCGTCAGGTAACCAGAGTGGGGAAATATTGCAGCTCCAATTCCCCGCTGCACCTGAGCATCTCCTAGCAAAATTTGGTGGGAGATACTGACGTGTGAGGAATGGATAGGTACAGGCACGGAAGTGGTTTCTCCTTGAGGCTTGGGCCTTATTTGTTTTTGTCAGCCACTAAAGCTGAAAGAGTGCCTTTTCACTCTGAGAACTGGATTGGGTGATCAGGAAACTATTAAAAAATGGCCCTAAATTGATGTTTTAGATGAAAGAGAAATACAAGAAATGCTTTAGTAGATGCTGCTGTTAGTTGCCTTGGCATCTATGGAGTTCTTGGTTATGGGGTATTTCCAAGATTGTATTGAATCAACTTTTTGCTCTGGCTTTTGGATCAGTCTTTAGACTTAGGCTTCAACATGCTTTGTCAATGGATATTTATTAAGCACGTGCAGTGTGCTAGGCATGGTGTCAAACTCAGGGGATACAAATATGAAAAAGAATGAAAGACTGACTGTCCCTGCCCTCAAGGAGTTTACAGTCTAACAGGAAAAGACAATCCACAAAAAAAAAAAGGCTCAAAAGGCACGGCTGGGGTTTTAAAGCAGAGGCACCCATCCAAAGGAGGGAAAATAAAATCCAAAATGAGTATATTCTGGGAAATGCGTTGGTATCTGATGCTTAGAGCTAGCTAGGAGGAATTTTAGGGCTCACTTGGAAGGAAGTGTGGTTCCTGGTGTAATGAAAGAAAACAAACAACTTTTTGTCTTAGATCTGACAAACTTTAATAAAAAAACAAAAACTGAAGTTTCCCCAGCCTGAAACTAACTAACCCTGCTAACCCCAATCCCGGAATCTGATTAGAGTCAAAGGTCTCTCCTTGGCACGGAATTGGTCCTTATATAGACCAATCCCAGGCCTGGAAGTAGGGGGAGGGTGTAATCCCTCCCCTGCACGGGATTGATCCATTCAAGACCAATCCCCTGCCAGGAAGTAGAGGCCATGTTCCCCCTGCAAGGGATTTGCCCATTCAAGACCTATCCCATGACAGGAAGTAGAGGCATGGTCCCGCCCCTGCACAGGATTGGTCCATTCAAGACTAATCTCATACCAGAAAGTAGGGGAGAGGGATCTCTGGGGCACGCTGGGGGATGCGGTCCCCCGAAGCATAATATTTTAAAACCCACACTAGGAAAGAACACAGGGTTTGTAGTCACAAAAGCACAACGTCATGGAATTTTGGAGTTGGAATGAATCTTGTTGGCCAACTAGTCCAACTCACACGTGGAAACAATCCTCACTCTAACATGTCTCAAAGAAGGAGAAGCCACCATCTCTTATAGCAAGTCATTTCACTTTTAAACAGCTTTAATCCTTAGTATGAGGCAGCTAGGTGGTCAATGGAGAGAATGCCACTCTTGGGATCAGGATGACTCATCTTCCAGAATTCAAATCTGACTTCAGACACTCACTAGCCATGTACCTGGGCAGGTCACTTAACCCTGTTTGCCTCAGTTTCCTTATTTGTAAAATGAGCTGGAGAAGAAAATGGCAAACCACTCCAGGATCTTTGCCAAGAAAACCCCATATGGGGTCATAGAGAATCAAATGTGAGGGAAACGACTAAACAGCAATCCTTAGTAAGATTTTCCGGACATTAAGCCTAAATTAATTATTTAGTGGTACAGAGGACAGTGTGCTGATCTTAGAGTCAGGAAGCCCTGAATTCGATTCTGGTCTTGGAGTATTCCCAGTTTACTAACCAGTACAAGTTGCTTAATCTCTGTTTGCCTCAGTTTTCCCAACTGCAAAACTGGCATCCTAAAAACACCCTCCTTCCATGTGGTTGTGAAGATCAAATGAGGATAATATGTATAAAGCTTTTAGCACGGTGCCTGGCATTTATAAGTAGACACTTAATAATTTGTTCCTTTCCCTTCTTCCCCCTTGCCCCAAACCCTTATAATTTCCATTGATCTTGACTTTGCCTCAAGGGGTCCAACAGAACAAGTATAATCCATATTCCACACAACAGTCCCCAAAATACTTGAAGATAACTGTAATGTCAACTCGGGCTTTCTCTTCCCTTCTCCAGATCAAATAGACCTAATTCCTTCAAGTGCTCTTAAATGTAGTGTGAATTCAAGGGTCTTCAACATCCTGGTTGTCCCTCCTCTGGACACTCACCAGCTTGCCAATGGATTTCTTCTATGATGGTGCCCAAATCTGAACACAATACTCCAGATGAATGCCTTTTTGGATTGCCCCCAATAGCCTTCCAAACATCTCAAACTGGATGTCCACCAGACATCTAACACTTATCATGTCCAAAATACAACTCATTATCTTTCTCCTAACACTACCCCCTCCACATTCCCTATTACTGATGAGCTACGGGTTCCATCCAGGGTTCTCAGGCTCACAACCTAGGAGTCTTCCTGGACCCCTCCCTATCTCTCAGCCCACTCCCATATCAAAGCCCTTGCCAAGGCTGTTTCTTTCAACTTTGCTTCATCTCTCAAATATGTCTCCTTTTCTCCTCTGACACTACCACCACTCAGGTAGAGACTCTCATCATCTCATGCCTTGATTCCTGGAATAATTGGAATTGTTTTATTTTGTGTCTTTGGAATTTCATTCTTGAGATTTTCCCCTCCTTCCTGTGCTATCTTCTATAGCATTTTTGGGTCCAAGCATTCCCACCCTTACTTTCCTCTTAAGCCCTTGGAATTTCCTTATGGGTATGTGAACATGTCTTTGAATCACAAGCAAATCTAGCACTGAATGGATGCCATTCATCCTTCAATGATTTTCTCTCTTTGGCTATGTTATATAAGACAGCATGAATAGGAACTGAAGACAATAAGACCTGGGTTCAAATTCTGCCTTTCCCACAAAATAGATGTGTAGCCATGGCAGGTTACTTTATCTTTCAGTGTGAGATACCCAGGCTATTCTCTGAGGCAATAACTTGGATTAGTTGAAACTGTATTAAACTGGAATTTTCCTATGCTGATATAATTACAGATCTCTATATCTCTGAGAAATGGCAAAATAAAGTCAATTCCATTTTTACAAAAGAATTGACCTCTTATTTGCTACCCTACAAACTCAAAAAGTGGTTGGTTGATATTTGTTTTCTTTTATCCCTAGACCAATAGGTACTATCTCCATGTAGACTTGGCTCCCGTGTCCTATTTTAGAAAGCAATGCAATTAAGCACAATTTATGATTTGAAATTCAGAGGTTTAATCTCTAAGAAATTTGATTTCAAAGGGGGGAAAAAATCTTCCCCCGAGTAGTAAAGAAACAGCTCCAATGAGTCAAAGGTGAGAAGAGATGATGCACATGCCACTGGTTTGGCTAGCAGGACTGCAGAGCCACAACAAGATCACTTTGGATTAATGTTATGGGAAAAGTGGAAGGACCACATTCCGGGAGGCAGAACATTTACACACAATTGGCCATGAATTCCGAAATGCATGGCTTGTCCAAGACATTAACTTTGACTTGCAAGTTTTTAATTTGTTTATTCAGGTTTGTACAAGTGTGTCTAATACCTGGGGCTCCCAGCACATGAAAAATGAAGCCAAACAAGCTCAAATAGTGGCTAAGGAACAAAGAGATTTAGAGCCAGTCAGATCAACTAGAAGCAAGGTAAACTTTGCAGGAAACAAAGCGAGTCGCCTGCTATGGGACTCTCCTGCCATTAAGGTTGGACATCTAATGATGGAGTGCTTTTACTAAGTATTCTTTCTCCTATGCACATTTTCAAGTTGGAAAACATTAACTAGAAGAAAAGATGGGAATCATTGAGAAAATGCCAAAAAAAAAAATCTTACATACATTAGGAGAAAAATAAAATCTAAAAAACCCAATACTTCAAACCCTTCAAATAGCTAATAATGCTATCTATACATGATTTAAAAAGATAGCTTTGCTTGTATCATTAATACATTAAGGCAAGCTTTTTCATGATGTGTATGTAAGACCTTCTTCCAGCTCTTCTAATCTATATTATAACCAGAAATTTTGACTTATTGCTCAGCTTTTCCCATGATACCCTTATTAGTATTCTACCCAACATTTGTCCCCTTTTCAGGAAAAAAAAAATCCTGTATGCAAGCCACCCCCAATTTTAAGTTTTTGTGTATTTGTCACCTTGGACATACTTTGGAAGTAATGTGATGAAGTGTAGAGTCCCTCCTTCAAGTCAGAGCACCTGAATTCAAATCCCAGATCTTGTGACTTCAGGTAAGTCCCTATATCTCTGGACTCCAATTTTTTTCATCTTTAAAATGAGGAGATTGCACTGAATAATCGCTAACCTCCAAATCTATGCTCTGTCATGCTACTTGCAAATATTTCCCAGTGTTTCTTTCAAATGTCAATTTTGGTGCAGCTGGGTGGCTCTGTGGATTGAAAGCCAGACCTAGAGACAGGAGGTTGTAGGTTCAAATCTGGCCTCAGACACTTCCTAGCTGTGTGACCCTGGGCGAGTCACTTAACTTCCCATTGCCTAGCCCTTACTGCTCTTCAGCCTTAGAACCAAAACACAGTATTGATTCTAAGATGGAAAGTATGGGTTTAAAAAAAGAAAAAAGGTCACTTTTAACTTCCTTTATGAAGTTTTTTTATGAAGATGAAAGGTTTCAGTTTTCTTCCTTAGGGAATCACAGAAATACCAGATTTTGAAGTTAGAAGGGACTTCAGTAACCATGCAGTCTCTCCTATGCTTGAAAATCTCTACTACTTTATATCGAACAAGAATTGTCTGATTGAAGAGCTCCACTGAGAGATAATTCAATACTTCTTGAGGCTGCCTGGTCTACTTCTGGGTAATGCTAACTGCTGGGACTTTATTCTCTTATACCAAGTCTAAAATTGCTTCTTTTGAATTTCTACTTATCATTCCTAGTCCTGCCTTCTGTTGCCAAATGGAAAAATCCAGTCCCTCTTCCAGACCTCAGTCCTTCAAAGATTTGAAAAAACTGTTAATGGGGCAGCTAGGTGGAATTGACAAGAGGTCCTGGGTTCAGATATGACCTCAGATACTTCCTAGCTGGGTGACCCTAGGTAAGTCATTAAACTAACCCTTGTCATTGTCTAACCCTTACCACTTTTCTACTTTGGAACCAATACACAGTATTGATTCTAATACTAAAGGTAAGGGTTTAAAATAAAACAGCTGTTAAATCCATCTTGAATTTTATCTTCTCTTCCCTTCTATTTTACTCCTCTTCCTTTGTTCTGTTTTTTCTTTCCCTTTCTTTCTTTTATTTTCCCTTATTCTCTTTCCCTTACTCTCTCTTTCCCTTTCTTTTCCCTTTCTCTTTCCCTTATTCTCTTTCTCTTTCATTTCTCTTTCTCTTTCCTTTATTCCCTTTCTCTTTCTTTTTCCTTTTACGTTCTGTTTCCCTTTCCCTTACTCTTTCTTTTGCCTTCTCTCTCTTGTTCTCTTTCTCTCTTTCCCTCTTTCACTTTCCCTTACTATTTTCCCAAATTAGTATAAAACAATATTATTTGTTCCATCTTCAAATACTAACTAAATACATATTATAACATGTTTTAATGCATCAATATGATATAGTATGATAAATATTCATTATCTTCCTCCTGCTTACATTCTAAGGACAAATGGTAAGATGAAGCATAAATTAAAAGCAAAAACCTTCCTTCAAAAACTTACAGTTTAATAGGCATAGACTTAGGCTTATTTTTGTCCTTAGGTCATTCTACTTGATAGAATAAATCTGTGTTATCTGCATTGCTGTGGTGTGCTTTATCTCATGAATTTCTGAAAGAAAAGGGGCAGGATACTTTTGTCAAAAGAGCATTGAATTAGGAGGCAGGAAAACTAGATTATCTTCCTCACTCTACAACTTCTTAGCTGTTTCACTTTGAAGGCTCTTGACATCTCTGAGACTGAGTTTACTCATTTGTAAGTGAACTATAATTTTCTATGAATCTCTGGACTGTCAGTGAAACCTATCAATATAGTCTGAACTGCCAGATTAAATATTGGATTTGTGGTCAGGAAGACTTGACTTCAAATCACTCCCATAATACCTGTTAGCTTTATGGCCATGGGCAAATCATGCAACCCCTCTCAACCTGAAAGGACTTCAATAGTGTCATTGGTATAAGCTCCTTGAAGACAGGGATTATTTTCATTTTTTTATCCTCAGCCAACTCCTGGCATATTATAGGTTCTTAATGAATGGCTATGTTGATGGATATGAATGTTGATTGAATACAATATGTATTTGATAGGGAGAAGTCCTCCATTCTCACCAAATCCCAAATCTTTGCCAGACTATGATACATCAATGAGCACAATACCCCAGGCACAAGTAACACCCCTTTGTAAGGATTGTGACAGAGGCTGGCACTGAAGAAAAAGTTTACCAAAGACAAACCCACAGAGCCCAGGTGGATTGGCCCATATGATGTAGCTCTCACCACTCCTACATCAATCATAATAATAGGAAAAGATTCTTGGTTTCACATATCTTACGTTAAACATCATTATGCCCATGATAATACGCCAAAAGACAACTTAATGGAAGCCCAAGAATCCATTCAAACACAGACTCCCCAAGAACAACCCTTGATAAATAAACATAGAGCCCATGAATACAACAAAATCGCACAAGAAATAGGGATACTAAGCAGGGATAGTGAAGTCTGAACAGAATAATTCCCCACATAAATAGTATAAATGTGGGTTAGTTAGATCAGTGAGGATTAGTGTAGCATGCTTATTTGGGTGGATTTAGAATCCCTTAGAATTAGTAAACAAATAAACACATTTCCATCTCAAGCATAGACTAAAATATCATTAACCTCTACAATCAACCACAAAGGAATATAATAATTGCCTTACAATTGTAAAATTTATAGGGAAAGACGGGTGGATATGAAGAACTGGGGATAAGGAAGGTTTGTAGCAGGGAATGGAGGAGTTGAAGGAAGAGAGACAATATGGCTGCTGGTGAGGCAAAGGGGAGAGATGCCTCCTTCCTGAGAGGCTATTTTTGAACAAAATAGGGTGTGCAAGAAATGAACCACTTATAATAGAATGTAGAGAAGTCTTCTCTATGCATTGATGGCAGAGATGCCCCAGAGTAGGTAAACATGGACCCTCCTGAGGGACAAGCCCTTCCCCAGACTTTGGTCTCCCAGCAGGGGTCTGATAAGGACCGATTGTGGTTGAAATGACTAAACTGAGATTCAGCTCCCTCTATGCCCCCTGAAAAGATAGTCCATTTATCTGACTGTGATATTCAAATAAGATACATTTTAATAACCAGTTCGGATTGGAGAGGTATCAGCGAAGAGGGACGAGGGATTTCTCTAGATAAAGTTTGAAGTATAAAATAGAATAAAGTTTAAAGGGTTCCTCTTATTCCTGTCTATGCTATATCTGTGCTAGTTTTCTTAATTTCAAAATCTTAGCAGTAGACAGCAAGCAGCAAGAAAAGTTCTGACTTTCAGAGCTGGTTGGGCCTATCTATTTGGGCTGAAGAAAATAGAGGCACTTCAATCCTGAGACTGGGAAGAAAAGCCAAAACTCCTCCCACTTCCAATGCCAGGAAGGAAGTGCTAATCACAAGACCAACTGCCACTCCCAGTTGCCCCTTCCCCCAACTGTCAGTCTTGTCAATTTCTTCTCTCTCTCTACTCTTCCCACTGTTGCTTGTTCCAACACAGTGGCAGAAAATCCAGAACTTGTTTTTGTTTCCTTTCCACACAATCATACATTAAGAAAAATACCTACATTCATTACATAAAAAACATCTCACTTGCACACATGAAGATGGCACAAACATCCTATATAAATTTTCACTCACATGCATCAACATATTCACTCTTATATGCAAACACATGTTAATCTTACACATACACATTATCCTATAGTTCCGGATACCTGAAATTGTCTTTCAAGGGGAGACAACAGGCAAGGATATATCCTGTAAAGGAGAAGGTACAGGACTGGTGACATGCTTCAAGTAACACTAAAGGATGGAAGATACACTGACAAATGGAAAGAACTTTGAATCAAAGACATCATGAGGAATGAACTTCCGGAAAATGGGTCATGTAAGATTAATCACTGATCACATTAACTTCCCATGAAGGGAATTACATTCACATGCACATTGGAGTCTACACAGGAAGAATGAAGAAGAAATCTTCAGGCAACATGAGAAGTGGATTTCCTGAAGAGGAATAAGTATTGTGACAAGGAAATCACTTTAAAAGACTGATATATATTAATTTAAGGTCACCAAGGAATTCAGCTATGTAATTCCTTAATGAAAACTCAAGTCAGCAGTCAACCTTTTATGGAGTTTAATTACAAACAGGAGGAAGAAAGGTATTAGAGAGAGAGAGAGAGAGAGAGAGAGAGAGAGAGAGAGAGAGAGAAGAGAATAGGGCTTAAATACCCCCTCTGTTTAGGCTGGGCCAAAAGGCTCAAGCCCTTAGATAGCTGAGGCAAAGAAAAGAGATCAGTCCCTATCACTCACGTGACCAAAATGGAGAAACAGTCTCAGGGGCCTCCACCTCCAGCTTCCTTCAGAGCAAGCTTCTCAGAGCACAACCTCTCAGAGCAAAACCTCTCCAACCCCCTAGTCCTCAGACCCCGCTATCTTTAAGGAAACCATCCAAGTTCCCTCCCCTCAGTTCTCACATCTACCAATCACTGTCCATGTCTTCCCTGTGCCAATGGTGGCTCTAGCTTAACCCAGGACCGCCCAGAGGTCTGTGGCTTTGCACATGTCTGTTGAAGGTCATATTCTCAAATAATTAAATCTTGATCCTTTGCTGCAGCCCTTCCTAAATCCTGTTACCCTGAGAAGGGTGGAGATTGGAAGTTCCAAGACCTGGTTCTGTCATTCCAAGTATCTCTATTGTATCAATTCTAAAATCAATCATGACTCAAAGAACTTCCTGTTCTATGCTTAAGCATAGGTCAAAGCCCTTTCCATTGTTCAGCAAAAGGTTTCTGTCCTAAAGTACTCTTAGGTAGGGAGGAGAAGGACCCTCCCTACCTAATGTTGGAAATGGGGAAATTTCCAACATTCATAAGTCTAAGAAATTTTAAGGTTCACAGTATGCATCTACCATGACACATCTAGAACATGAACAAATTTCACACTGACATTAGGGGCTGTGCCATTAATAAGGACAACCCATAAATTGTTATCTGTAAATAAATCTCTACTACCAGAAGATGTATACATGTATATAAATAACATGTAACATATGTACATGTGTAGAAACCCCAGACATGTACATAGATAGCATAATAATGATCTAATCCACTAATATAGATTGAAAGGAGAGATTTAAAATACTAAGCGTTAACAGACAGGGACAGAGTAATTCAGGGTGGAAAAGGGAATGTTATAACTAGAGAGGTAACATAGGGACAGAATAAACCAGATTTCATTTAGATACAAGTTTATATATATATATAACCTCTCTAGTAATACATATTTACATATATATACATACATACATATAATTGTTATGAATTGTTACATTGGAATTAGCATCACATAAGGCATAGGATAGTTCAATTTTACTTAAGAGTTAAATTTTATATTGATTGCAATGGGAATAATGTTTGTATTAAGAAATTGTTATATTGTAAAACTTTGTTGGTACCTAATCCTAACCCTCTTCCCACAACTCAGTCTTAGCATAAGATAGGAACTTAGATTATCAAATAGACAGATTAGGATCAGATTTATTATTTTGGGAGGTGAGAGTTTACATGGGAACAATAAGTAACATAGATTAGAATAGTCATAGAAGGTAAGTAACTGGTGTGGGCCAGGGTGGCACCACGCGAACAACAGGAAATGGAGGATTTGTGACAGAGGTTGGGGCTAAAGAAAAGTACCAGGCTGAAGAGTGTGTGAAACTGATCACCTCATGGGGGGAGGGACCCAGGAGTTTGGAATCTTGAGGTGGAGAAGACTCTGGCTGTTAGAGGAGTTGGTCTCTCAGTCTTGAGAAGCCACAGAGAGAAGGTGGGAAAAGACTTTCTCCTGAGGGCTACCCATTTTTCCCACTTGGGACTGAAAATCCTCCTCCCCACCCTCCACCCCCCACCATTTCCCAATTGAAGGAACTTTCTGAAGAGAAACCTGAGCAGACTTTACTTCAGCTCCTGTTGCCCAGGGGTTAATCAACCTGACTTTCTCTCAGGGGGGCTCAGGCTGCCAAGGCCTGAATTCCCTCCAAACTCAAGGAGGGAGGGGAAAGGGTTTAGATAGAGACAGGGACCCCCTTTCCCCAGTATCCTTTCTCATTCTTTCCCTACCATTTATTCCTTTGTATTTCCTGATTGATTTGACATTAAAATAGTTATCTTTTTCCCCAAGCTGTGAATCAAGTGTGAGTGACCAGATCAAGGGGAGACCATTTGGTTTCGAGTAGTGGAGAACTAGAGGGACAAGAGTGAATCTGGGAGAGCAGCCTTAGCTAAAGAGGGAAGGCAGAAGGGGGTAAATATTCAATCCCCCTCTCCTCTCTCTGAACCAACCTTAAACATCAGTTGTCTCCCCTGAACCCCGCTTTGAGAGGTTTGAGAGAAGGAAGGTTCTCCCCTCTTTCTCTCTCTCTCTATTCCAAAAGACTGAACCCCTCTATTACAAGTTAACCACCCCTTGAATATGGGATGCTGTTCAAGGATAGGACTTGCTATCTGCTCAAGCTCTCATTAGATAAAATTGTTTTCATGGAATCATAGATTTGGTGTAATAAGGATCCAGTGAGGTCACATAATCTAATTCCTTATTTCACAAATGAAGAAAGGTTGGCTCAGAGAGGTTTTGATTTACCCATGGTCAGAAAAGAAATAAATGACAGAGGCAAAACTTGAATTCAAATTCTCAGGCTCCAAAGCCATTGTTTTTTCTGGTGTACCTTGCTGTGTCCACATTATCTGGTTACCTCTGACACATTTTAGAAAGTATGAAGTAATTCATGATGTATCTAAATCCATACCACAACAACATGTGTTCTATGAGAATTCTATTATATCCGATAGTGATCGAGTATAACTCTGACTTCAGGTTTAGAACTTCTCTCTGAGTGTGCTAGAAGTTCAAAGCATATGGCATAGGCTCTATAATTTCCTACTAGGACAGACATCTGTGACTTAGGGCAAGAGAAGATGGCAAGTGGATACAGGCATCCCATTTGATATATGAAGCCACAATAGGTTAATCTTCCCTCTCATCCCAATGGGAAAAGCACCAGGGGAACATTTATGTGGAAAACTCTATCTAGAACTTGGCTGGGGATGCCTTCATTCTTCTTTCTTCCATATCTGAGCCACCCTTTCCTTTGCTTCATTAGCTAATCGCAGAGCAAATTCTGTTCTGCTTGTATGCACTATATCTTTGAGACTTGCAAATAAAGCTAATGCTCACTGTTTAATCACTTTTCTCTCAACAGGTAGGGAATAATAAAACAGTCGGGAAAAGGACAAAATTGAGTGCACCATATTTGGCATGGAGAACTCTACCAAACCCTTAGTTTTGTGTTCAATCAACTTCAGTATCACAGCAAGAAATGGAAATGGGGGGGGGGGGGGCGGCGGCAACTGGGTGACTCAGTGGATTGAGAGCCAGGCCTAGAGATGGGAAGTCCTAGGTTCAAATCTGGCCTCAGACACTTCCCAGCTGTGTGACCCTGGGCAAGTCACTTGACCCCCATTGTTTAGCCCTTATCACTCTTCTGTCTTGGAGCCAATACACAGTATTGACTCCAATATGGAAGGTAAGGGTTTAAAAAAAAAAGAAATGGAAAATGGTGAGACTCTCACAGTGTTGATCCAGGTTGAAGTCTCTGGTGATTCCCATCTGAAGCCTGGACTAGCTGAGCTGGCAATCATTCTGGCTTGGAGATGGCAACCAAGAATCAGAGAGTGGACATCCTGGACCCAGTATTATTTGTTGACTACCCAATGACCTTAGACAGATGATTAGATAAAATAATAATCTTAGATTTCCTGTACATAGTGTTTTTTATACAAAGCACTGTCAAGTATTTTTTTTCTCTTTCATAATATGTTTTATTTTCATAAAAATGTTTTGTAACTCCGTGTGTGTGTGTGTGTGTGTGTGTGTGTGTGTGTGTGTAAGTTGTTGGTTTCTTATTTTGACATTTTTATTTATTGGAAAAAGGGCGGAAAAAAAGCGTAATTTGTATGAGAACCTCTAAGAAAGTACCCAGTATTTGAACAGAAACACAGTTCTTAGATGAACTGAAGGTAACCCCCTGGTAGAAAAAAATGACTTGCTGATGGTAAAGATGGTTGGAATGCCTTGTTTCCCAACAGCTTATTTACATTTGACTATTATAAAGCCTTGGAGAGTAATATCTCAAAATCCTCCATCTCTCTCAATTTTTTCAATTGCAGAATGGAGATCAGTAATAGCACCTCTCTCCCAGAGTTGTTGTGAGGGTCAAATACAACAATATCTGTAATACATGAGCACTCATGGAGGTGCTATATATCCACAATGGATATTTTCTCAATTCCCAATAGTGTGTTTCCCATTTAAACAATTCAGCTAAGATGACACCAGTAACTTAATCTTAAAAAGTTTCCTAAATAACATCACAAAAACAGGAATAATCATAGCATACAAGTCCATAAGTAAACCCAAGTTGCACGCCCCTACTAGTATTCATATTGTCTATGGAAATAATCTTATAGAAACCTAAAATAGAGGCACTTGAGCAGGGAAACCCATAACTCTCAACTGTGGGCTTTGGTGTCCGAGTTCTCCTTAAGCAACAATCTGTACTATGTGTCATGTGTGGGGCAAAGTTTCTCCTCTTCTGGCCCTTTCAACTCTATGGCTATGGAACTATTTCTCTTGCCAGCTGCTACTCTCAGGTCACAGAAGCCATGGGATGCCCTTATAGTGAAAGTGAAGCTTTTTAGACCTAGTGTCCATAGAGCTATTCATCCCTACACCCTAGACCAGGTTCTGAGACAGCATTAGCTCTCTCAACATGGTCATTCCCCTATTTCAAGAGTCTATCAAACTATTGAAGTCAGCTCACTGAGCTATGAGGAATTTTCTTTTTCCTTTTAAGAGTGAGGTAGTCTAAAGTGCAGCCCTTGGAGTCAGGACCATCTAGGTTTGGATCCCATCAGCATTTACCATCTGTTTCCAAAGGTAAGTCACTTATCTCTCTAGACCACAGTTTCCTCATCTATGCAATTAGAAGTTTATACTAGATGAAACTTAAAAATCCATTCTTTGGGTCAAGGTAATAGAATGTGTGGTAGACAATAGTTAAAGAGAACATTTGGATTTAAAGTGGATTGAGACCTCAATATGAGCCAATTGGTTAATCTAATGGGCAAAAAAAGGGTGGTCTTTTTGGCTTGATTGAATGGCATAACATCCAGCCGTAGGAAAATCAAATCTCACTCCACTCTGTGAAATTTGGATTACTCCACCCTACTTAGATATTATTTTATGAAAAAGATGAAGTTGTAATCTCCTGATTGAACAATGAAGGTACTTAGTTCTTACTGTATAGTGAAGCTAAAACTTTAAGCTAAGTGCATTTTAAGAACTTACTACAAAAAGCTGTTAAGTAACTATAAGGGTAATTTAATCACAAAAAGGTTAAGTAACTAACAAAAGGTGAACTTAACAAAGAAGTGTTAAGTAATTCAAAAGATATAATCAAATCAAAGAAGAAGAGAACTAAAGAAAGGGCAGTCCTAGATAAAAGCCTCTGATGTGATTGGTAGATGTGAAAATTGAGAGGAGGGGGCACGAGTAAAAGGTCTATATATTTCACTTCACTTCCTCTCTCCAGAACCTTTTTGGTGGCAGAGAGTTGGCTGGTGTCAACGTGCTGGGCCTTTCAGCATCTTGGCATGGCCACAGCTATTGTCTGGTTCAGTGATGAATTTCTGACTGAGTTTTTCCTCCTTTACTTTCCAAACTTTATCCTCTTAGAAGCCTCTAATCTCCAACAGAGACCTAGCAATGGAGATCTTGAACACTCCCTGGCACAGGCCCAGTGGGAGAAATCCTATACCTTCTTCCCTCTTTCTCCTTAAACCCTTCCCTCTATATTAATTAAAATTACCGTAAATTTCCAGACTGATGGGTATTTTATTTGGGATTTTTCCCTGGTGACCAATTAATTTAGATTTTAAGTCATAACCCTAAAATTATCTTTACAACTCATCTATAGTGACCACTTATAGACTACTGGGAGTAGTTTAGGAGTACCAGATTATGGAAGCACACTCATATACTTGAGAGTACCTAGATAACAGCAGCCAGAATGGTCAAAAGCTCTGAAAACATGCTATATGAGGACAAGTGGAAGGAACTTTTAATTAATTTAATTATTTAAAAACATTTAATGAATAGTAGAAAAGACTGAATGTGAGGGGTGGCACATGATAAATGTATTTAAGTAATTGAAGGGCTAAACATTTTTTTTTGCTTTGGCAGAGAAGACAAAATTAGGATCAATAGGTTTAAATTACAAAAAGGCAAATTTAAACTCCTCAGAAAACAAAGTTATCTAAAAAGGAAATGAGCTTCCTTGAGTAATCATGGGCTTTTCTTCACTAGAGATCTTCAGTCCTGAATAATCAGTTTCTTAAGGACAGGTTTGCCATTCCTGTTCAGGTACATGTTGGAATCGATGGCCATTTAGACCTTTTGTAAATTTATGATTCTGTTCCTCAAAGATAAATTGTGTGTGTCCATGCATACGTGTAATATGTCCTTATTGGTGATAAATCATTGATATTCACTAAAGAATATACTATATTTATTTTCTTCCTTTTCTTTGGACCTTTTGAAGCGTGTATGTGCACACTTGTAATATACCCTTTTTGGTGATTGAGAAATGATATTCACTAAAGAATGCTTTTCTTTCCTTCTTTTGTGTCCATTGGGATGTATGTGTATATATGTTGGAAAAAACACTGAGACTTCAGTTTGGATTCTGTCTCTGACACTTATAAACTGTGGGATCCTGGTCAAGTCCTTATTACTCTGGGCTTCACTTTCCTCTCTTTACCTTGGATATATTTTATAAGGAAAGTTTCTTTAAACCTTAAATAAACTTGTAAATTTAAGTTAGTGTTTATTATGCCTGTGTTTTCTCTGCAGACTTTTCATTTTTCTAATTGATATGGCTTTCATGGGAGTTTGAAAAAGATGGTATCTTCTTATGATAATAACATTTTAAAAACTCAGAGAGCAACTTTTTTTTTGGAAGAATCAAATTACATTGTCAAACTCCTCCTCATAACATTCCCAGATAGTAAAATGAAACAGAATTTCTAACTCTTGAGAGTGGTGAAACTGACATAAAAGAGAGAGGTTAAGCCACTTCCTTAAAGTCATAATTCGATGAATGATCTGAAATTAGCAACTTATTCTTCAAATTCGTACCCTAGTTCTCTCTCCATTAGACTATGCTGTATCTCAAATTATCTTGTTTTGATTCGAATCTAGTTACAGAATTAGGTTTTCACCATAAGAGAAGAACCTTAAAAACTATTATTCTGGGACGTCATCTTATATTCACCAGAATGGCCCCAATGTTCTGTGACAGAAAGAATCCTTCTTGGGACTGAAAGTAGTCCTTGGTGATGTGGGTGAGGAATGTTCTGGAGAATTATGGAAACAAATTGTAGTGAGTAAGAAAAATTCCGTTTTCCTTAATCTATTTACTTTTCACAGAAAAAATTTTAAATATTAGAGAAAATAAATATAATAAATGATGAATATTTGATATTATGCAAGAGATGAGAGACCTGGCACTGAGAATGTTTTTTTGTGTTTTCAATTTCTAGGGCAGAAATATTTCCCTAAAATTTTGAGTGTTTTGCATATATAAGTGGTAATTTTCTAGATCTTTCTGACCATGAGATTCCATTTGATATTTAGGGAGACCAAATGCAGGTTACCATTTTCCTAAGATGATATTGGCTGAGTCTCTGAGACCATGACTGAATTAAGGGATATAGTAAAAATGGGTCAGTCCAAGTGGCTTTGATTCAAATAAAAAAATATTTATTTAGTGCCTGCTAAGTCTACTGTACCATTGCTCAATGCTCTCAGACACAGAAAAAAAACAATACAATCTTCTCTTCTGTTCTATTAGCTTTCATTCTATTAGAAAGATTGGACTAAGTTTAATATGAGATAGGAAGTCATTGGGCAAAGGAGAAGTAAAAGTGATCTCGAAACATTTGAAAGGAGGAAAAATGATGAGACTGGAGGTATCTGAGAAAGCTTCATAGAGATATAACCTGATCTGTGCCTTGAAGGAAACTGAATAATCAAAAAGGTAAAAACAAGAAAGGGAATGATTCCCTTTCTGATATAACCTCCTGTCTACACTGAATGTATCTTGTATATACCCACTAATTTACATGTTATCACTTCCATTAATTATACTCTTTTCTTCTTAAGGGCAGGGATTATTTTTGCCTTTCTGTGTCCCCAGTGTTTAGCAGAGTGCTTGGCACACAATAAGCACTTACAAAAAATGCTTGTGGACTGATTGACCAATTGTATTGTGGGGATCTTTTCATCCCCAATAAAATTTCCTTAAGAGAACTATATTGATGACTTTCTCGGTCCCATTCTGAAGTATCCAGTGAGAAAGAAATATACCTATATATTGGCAGATTTGAGTGTATTGTTTCTCAAATTGCAGAGAATTTGAGGCTGCTACTATCAACATTTTACAATATCAATCAAGAATCAAATTAGTCGGAGACTTAAAAACTAATCTAGACTGTCTTTCTAAATGAAAAGCAACTATAGAAATGTTGAGGAAGAGAAAATGTTGATCCAAGGAAAAATTGGAACTAGAGTACTGATTGCTCTTTCCTTGTAGGGCTCTTTGTTCTCTTCATCAGTTTAGTTGTTCATTGGCATCATGTATGAATAGCTCTTCCTACGTGGAGGTGTTGCCATTGGTTCAGGGATGTAATTTACGACACCGTTGCAAACACACCAGGGACTGGGGCATAATTTCACTTTCAGCTACTGGTGTGTAGGAAAAGCAAAGGAAAAGTATTAATGTGATACATCATTGCCTTTGGAAATTGGGAGAATAATTAAGTTGCTCACCGACTGCCATTAACACAGTTTGCCATTTGCTTTAATAATCCTTCTCCTACACAGACCATGGAGTGATTATTTTATGAAAGAAACAATGAAGAGCCCCCAAACTTTAGGTGACTACTCTGCAAAATGTGGCTTTGGGTCATCAAGAGCAGCAAAACTAGAATTTCTGGTAGCCCCTTGGTGGCCTTCACTTTACTGTTCTATAATGCAACACTCAACTCTTTATTTAGTAAAGTCAGCTCAGGAAAATTATCAGTAGAGTGGATCACCAATAATCACTGTTTGAATCGATCCATCGAGGTGTTCAAAAATGGTGAAATGGTTTTGGTCTTATGTAGAATAATGCAAGAGTAGAATTGATCTAATTCAGTAATTATTTGAGTGCCTCCCTGAGCTAGAAGTTTGAATAATTTAAAACAAAAATCATTTTTCCTTTCATGGAGTTTACAGTTGTCTAGTTTGTATATATGCTGCATATGATTTTATATAAATATGCTTGTTTCCTCTTAGATTTAAGCTTCTTGAAGGCAGCTTACAAACCTAGCCCTCTAGTATAATGTCTGGAACATTATTGCTTATTGATTAATTGATGCAATCTCATTTCAATTTTTAAAAGGGGTACAAAGGATCATAGGATGTGTTGAATAAGTGACAAAGATATTAATCACAAAATAACTCAGGGGAGGGAGGGAGGGAGGGAGGTTGAGAGAGAGAGAGAGAGAGAGAGAGAGAGAGAGAGAGAGAGAGAGAGAGAGAAAGAGAGAGAGAGAGAGAGAGAGAGAGAGAGAGAGAGAAAGAGAGGGGGGGACAGAGATGGTGACAGAGAGAGGTGGAGATGAGCAAGTCATAGTGGAAGGATCATGAGTACATCTTTTTAGTTGTGGCAGAGAGTTCATGGTAGAAAATGGGGTGAGCCAGTGAAAGTCAACCCTCCTTTACTGAACTCCCCCCAAACCATAGTCCCTCAGTGTATGATGCTAGTCAACTATGTTGTTGTTTTTTTAAACAAAAGCAAAATTTTGATTTACCAGTCAGTCTCTGTGTTTGACCAAGTCTCCATAGATAGTTACTGATCACTCCCTGGCCATTGTCTGTGTAAGTTGAAATCCTTGATTCAATGACTATCTCAGAAATTATGTTCTCTGTGAAGTATTTCTTCCATGACCCCATCGCTACTTTTATATATAAAAGATAACCTAAGTTTCCTTCTTCTCATAGCATTCTAACTTGTATTGTAATTATTTTAATGTCATACCACTACTCCTTTTGTCTCTTAATTGCTTTAAATTCTAATCAAGGATAGGTACTATGTAATTTTTTTCATAATAAATGGGGGGGGGCATAGTCCTTTCCTTAATTTGATAAATTAAGTACTTAATAAATGTTGGTTTGATTATTTTGAATTGATTTTATTTTTAACTGTCACTTTCAAGACCCTGTATTGTGGGCATTTAATAAGTGCTTTTTTTGATGATTTCTCCAGAAATCATTTCTCTATCTCATTCAACTTAGTATCACAGATTTTAAGTTGCAAGGAATTTTATAGAGCACCAAGTCAAACCCTCTCATCTTATGAATGATGAACTGAAACCCAGAGAAGTCAGGTGACTAGACTAAGGCCACACAATAGAAACAGGACTAGAACCAACATGCTGTGATTATAAATCAAACACACTTTCCAATGTCCCTTGCTCAATCTCTACTTTTCCAGAGGCTTTCTGTCATTTTTCTAGAAATAGATATTTTTCTTTCAAATTAAAAAAGAAATAAACAAACAAAATTCTAACAATCTCATCCATCTCCTTCCCTTTTCTTCTAAAATTCTTGAAAAAGTTGCTTATACCTAGTACCTTCATTTTCTCACCACCCACTCCATCCTCGGGTCTTTCTAATGAGATTTTGTACTCTACTGTTTTATTAAATATGCTGACTCAAATTCCCTAATTAGTGATTCCAATGATCTTTTTTAAACATTTATTTCTTTTATTTATATATATATAACATAATATATGCCAACAATAATATATGATTTGTTAAAATATGTGATAACAAATAAGCTTAATCAAGAGAAACAAATTCTCACATTAACTGTCCAAAAATCTCTCACATTCTTCCCCCACATTCTATCCCTCCCCCTCTCCAAGAAGGCAGGTAACATGATATAGATTATACATATATTAACCCATATGATATATATTTCCTGTTTGTAATGTTGTAAAACAAGACACATATTGCTTATAGTAGAGAAAAATTCATAGAGAAAATAAAGAATGATGTGTTTCATGCTGCCTTTGGACTCCATCTGTTCCTTTTATGATTCTGGATATCCTTTCTGTAATGAGTCCCTTGGAGTTCTTTATACTCCCTTTACCTCTTCACTGGCTCAGTATCTTCTTAGATTTTTAGTTTGAATGTTCCTCAATGGTCCATTTTTGTCTCTCTTCTTTTTTTCTAACCAATCTCTCTCTTGGTGATTTCGTTCACACCTAGAACTTCAGCTATCACAGAGTACCTCTAACTCTTAACTTCACTTAGATGTCACCTCTTTCAGAAAGAAACCTTTCCTTTTCCCACCAATTCATTCTCTCCCTCCCTCCCTCCCTCCCTCCCTCCCTCCCTCCCTCCCTCCCTCCCTCTCTCCCTCTGTCTCTCTGTCTGTCTCTCCCTTTGCCTTCTCCCTCTGTCTCTCTTCCCCTTTAACTCTCCTAGTCACATACTAATTTTGATACATGCCTTATCTCTTTTCTTAATAGAATATAAACCAATAGAGGGCAGGTTTCATTACTTAAATGTCACTTGTATCATTGTATCACTAATTAATAGTGTGTTTCTTAATGAAAATTTGCTGAATTGAATTATAAACAAAAGAATCACTTTATATACAGTTGCATATATAGAAACATATGTATACATGTTTGGATTTTAGATATATTTACAAATTATTAATACTTGTTAATTACTAACAATTCTAGCCTTTGACAAACAGCTGATCATAGTCAATATATTGTATAATAATACCGGTAGATATATCAGGCAGTCCTAAGGGAGATCTAGTTCCTAGATGCTAACTAATTAGGTAGAATTTTTTTTTTTTGCTAAAATCCTTAGTTCGCCTCCTTTAGAACAAATTAACTGCATTTGACCAGTGGCCTACATGCTGAATACTCAGGTACTCTTGGGCAGAGTTTGACTTAGCCATTAATTTCTCTCTTACTCTCTTTTGTTCCTCATATTATATATTCAGTTCATTTCATAAAAAGTCCTTTAGATGTTGATAGGATACTTTGATGCGTCAATGGTTTTTTTTTTTTAAATCACACTTTTCTGTCCAATGGCACAGATTACAATTCATCTGTGCCTGCCCATTCTCCACTACTCATTTCTGTGTCTTTTTGCAAAACCTCAACAAAGGCTCAACACAATAATATCTTCCTCTGCATCTGCGGTGGTTAATCTTTTTTTTGTGTGTGTGTGACATGTATTCCTTAGGTGAGCTGGTGAAACCTGTTAACTTTTTCAGAATAATGTTGCGGAATACATAAAAAAATACCTAAAATTACAAAATAATATTGTTTCAGATTTCACAGATCCCAGTTTAGGATCCCTGATGCAATATCACTTAACATGGCATATTTGCAAATGGAAAATTTAGATTACCAACCAGGTGATACAGTAGATAGAGCAGTGGACCTGGAGTCGCCCAGATCTCAGTTCAAATCTGACCCCAGACACTTACTAGCTGTGTGACCCTGGGCAAGTCACTAACATTTATTTGCCTCAGTTTCCTCATCTGTATAGTAATAGCACCTACCTCTCAGGGTTGTTGTGATGATTAAATGAGATGCTGATAAAGTACTTCCCAAATTGTAAAATGCTATATATTATTAAATATTATTATCCCTTGCTCATACATGTCTTTGGTAACGCTTTTTAAACCTCTTCCCCTACGTCCTTATATTTCAGTAATATATGCTAACCTACTCATACTCACTACGTGTCTTCCCATGAACTCTTGGATGATCTGCAACTTTAATTCTTTGCAGAAAGGTATGTCATTTTTCACAGCTATATAGTTTAACCAGAAGAATACTGATGTTAAAAGGATGGGCTATAATTTCAAGGAGAAACTGGAGGTCATTAAAAAGACTGCACACTTTCTCAAATGAGAATTCTCCTCCTCCTCTTCAATGCTGAACCTCGTTTAATGTCTATGTATAACGTTTCTCTAAGATATATGTACTGATGATGAGCTAGGACTTGGGTTTCCTCTCTCACTGTATTATTAGATAAAGTCTGAACAATTGACATTCTTCATCTGCTCTTTTTTCTCTGTGTGAATAGTTTGGCAGAACTCTCTTGTGTGATTATGTATCTAATATAGAAGGCTTTCCTATAGTCCAGATACTGAATCGATCCATGCAATCAGCACAATTTCTTCCACAAACAGGAGCATCTGAAGGAATATCTGTACCATTTCTAAGGGATTCTTCCTGCCTTTGGGGTCTGTGCTGGATATGAACTAGAATGGCAACAAACACTTGTAGTGAACATTTAGCTTGTCTCCATGGAAAGTTTATTTCCAGGCAGTCCAGCTTTCCAAATCTCTATGAGATCTTGGTTATCCTATATGGCTAGATGGCACAATAGATAGAGTGCTAGGACTGGAGTCATGAAGACCTGAGTTCAAATCTGATCTCTGATACTTATTAGTGTGTGACCCATGTCCAGTCATTTAACCCTATTTACCTTAGTTTCTTCATTTGTAAAATGAGCTGGAGAAGAAAATGGTAAACTACTCCATGATCTTTCCCAGATAAACCCAAAAGGAGTCATGAAGAGATGGACACTGTTTGCCTCAGTTTCCTCATCTATAAAATGAGCTGGAGAAGGAAATGGTAGAACACTTCAGTATCTTTCCCAGAAAAACCCGAAAGGGGTCTTGAAGAGATGGACTGTTTGTCTCTACTTCCTCATGTGTAAAATGAGCTGGAGAAGGAAATGACAAACCACTTCAGGATCTTTCCCAGAAAAACCCAAAAGGGGCCTTGAAGAGATGGACACTGTTTGCCTCAGTTTCCTTATCCGTAAAGTGAGCTGGAGAAGGAAATGGCAAAGTTCTCTAATATCTGCTAAGAAAAGCCCTAATTAAGTCAGATAAGACTAAAAAACACCTAAGCAACAACAGAGTTCTTTTTAGCTAAAGTGTGAAAAGGTATCTAGTGAATCATAACCAAGAAAAATAGGTGGTGCCACATTTTGAAGTGTCTTGAAAGCCAGACCAATCAGTTTACAAAGCACCTACTATGTGTTAAGATATATTATGCCAAGTTTTGGGGCTACAAAAAGAAACAAAAGTTAGCACTTGCCCTCAAAAAGTTCACAATCTATTTGGGGAGGCAACATGAAAGCAGATGAGCTTTATAAAGGATAAAAGAGAATAATTAAGAGAAGAAAGGCCTCAGAATTAAATGTTGGGAAAGGCTTCCTGTAGAAGAAGGGCCAAGGAATGTGTACTTTGATCGGTAATAGAGGACCCTGGAAATCGTTGAGCAGTGCAAGGATATAATCAGATTAAAGAGATGAATCTCTCAATACAGGATTAAGGAGGGGGTCATATATGTATCATTTACCATAAAAAATAAACGTTTTTACAAATGTATGAGGGTGTAGAATTAAATGCTTTATAATTCTTGTCAAAGAAATAGCCGTGCATTCTCTCTTTTAGTCTGACATCTGGGTGCCGCTTACTTCTTCTTTTCTCTGTCAGCCCCTCTGATAACCGTTAGCCCTATGTTAGGTTGAGCAATATTACATCGACAGTGTCCAGTATTGCGACCTGAATTGGAAAAAAAAGTAGAGAAACACTTTGTTGAGTTTGTCCCCTTAGGAAAGTGACTGCTGCCCAGTGAGAGACTTCTGCTGACACTTTGCAAAAATAACTAAAAAAAAAAAAACTTAAGATACTCTGCCACAAATAGAGAATTTAAGGGCTTGACTAGGACGGGGGAAAAAAAAAGATGGTGGAAAAAAATTAGTTGAATGACTGGGGCTGAAGGAAGATCCACAGTGAGAGTCTTTAGGTCAGGCTCATATGGAAAGAAGAAACCAGCTGTTATTTGATGCTACAGAAATGGTCTTTCCCAACTTTCCCAATGGCAGCTCTGATACTGGGCCTGCCTCATGGAGATCATCAAGAGGATGTCCCAAAGGGTCACCTGCCTCCAGAGTTTCATCCTTCGGGTCCCATCCTCATTTTGATTTGGTTTTGGACCCAGGGTCATCCCCATAGAGCTCTATATCCTACCAACTACTTCAGTTGCAGTTGAAGAGTCAGGAGCCAAGAACACACAAGGAGGGGGGAGGGGATTGCTTTGTATTTTTGACGAATTACAGAAAGGCAGCATCGATGATTCTCTTACATAATGAAATGTATTAATTAATTTACTTCTCCTGGATTTCTAGTGGCAGTTACCCTTTTCAGTGTTAGCAGCTATTCAGATTGCAGTCATTAGAAGTGCTATATGCTGCACAATGGGCCATCAGTAGTGGATAATACCCTTGAAGTGTTCAATGCTATGACAATAAGACCAGAAGAATAAATGTATTGTTGAGTTATTATTACAAGAGACGCTACCCTTAGAATAGCTTCAAAAGTCAAAAGGGAGGGAAAAAAAGCCCCCGATGATTTCAGGAGAAATATGTGTCTCCTCATGACAGGGGGAAAAACAGCCACAGCATTGTTTCATCAACATTAAAGCACTTTATTCACTTATATGGAGGAGTTTTTACAGTCAGCAGTCACTGTAAAATCTGTGGAAAATACAACCTGAAAATTCACTTTCCTATCAGCCTTGGATGAATGACTGGAAAGGTAATGCTTCTGGTCTCTTTGCTCTCTAATCCATCCTCCACACTGCTCCTGCAATACTCTTCTTGGAGTACAAGTCTGACCATCACTAGACCCTTTAGTGCCTTGTTATCAGCTCTAGGATAAAATGTCAGCTCCTCATCTTTGCATTTAATCACCTTCAAAATATAGCTGTGCCTTCCTTTCAAAGTCCATTTCATATTATCTCCCTTCAACTACAGCTATCATTCCTGCTTCCAGCCCAGACCTTAAAGCCATCATTATTGGGGGAAGCAACTTCTGTGGAGAAAGGGCTAACCATCCCTTTCAACTGCCAACTGCCACTCACAGGGCAGATGGACCAGCCCAGATGTAGCAGGAGGGCACCCAGAGGGAGATTCAGGAGGCAGCATGTCAGGAGGGGTGGGGTCAAACCATCACCTGACCACTCTCTTCCCTTCAGACCCTGATAAAGGCATCCCTGGCCCCTGGCCCCCAAAGCCTTTGAAAGAACAGTACTTCCAACCCAGTATTTGTTTCCATCATTTCCAGAAGCGATCCCTGTCAAGATGCAGCCTGGCAACTACTTCTTGCAGGTGCTTTCTTTCTTTCTTTCTTTCTTTCTTTCTTTCTTTCTTTCTTTCTTTCTTTCTTTCTTTCTTTCTTTCTTTCTTTCTTTCTTTCTTCTTTCTTTCTTTCTTTCTTTCTTTCTTTCTTTCTTTCTTTCTCTCTTTTCTCTCTTTCTCTCTCTCTTTCTCTCTTTCTCTTCTCTCTTTCTCTCTTTCTTTCTTCTTTCTCTCTTCTCTCTCTTTCTCTTTTCTTTCTTTCTTTCTTCTTTCTTTCTTCTCTTTCTTTCTTTCTTTCTTTCTTCTCTTTCTTTCTTCTTTCTTTCTTCCTTTTCTCTTTCTTTCTTTCTTTCTTTCTTTCTTTCTTCTTTCTTTCTTCCTTCTTCCTTCCTTCCTTCCTTCCTTCCTTCCTTCCTTCCTTCCTTCCTTCCTTTCCTTCCTTTCTTTCTTCTTCTTTCTTTCTTTCTCTTCTTTCTTTTCTTTCTTTCTTTCTTTCTTTCTTTCTTTCTTTCTTTCTTTCTTTCTTTCTTTCTTTCTTTCTTTCTTTCTTTCTTTCTTTCTTTCTTTTCTTTCTTTCTTTCTTTCTTTCTTTCTTTCTTCCTTCCTTCCTTCCTTCCTTCCTTCCTTCCTTCCTTCCTTCCTTCCTTCCTTCCTTTCCTTCCTTCTTCCTTCCTTCCTTCCTTCCTTCCTTCCTTCTCTTCCTTCTTCCTTCCCTTCCCTTCTTTCAAGTTTCTAGTAAAAACTGGCCTACTTCCTATTCCCTGAACTCATCATCTTATCTTATCTCTTACCTGCCTGCTTTTTCACAAACTGTTTCCCTTCCTTGCAGCAAATTCCTGCCTTTATCTCTGTTTCTTAAAAATTTAGATAATGTTCTATTTCCCAATCCCTTGATTAAGAACACTGTCTTCTTCCTCAAAAAATCATACATATCATAGCTGTTTACATTGTATCCCCCAGTAGAGTGAAGCTTCTTGAGGACAGGAGTAGTTTTCCCTTTTATGTGTGTATCTTCTGTCCACAATCAGCAAGCATTTATTAAATTTCAACCATGTCTTAGGCACTGTGTTAAGCACCATGGATACAAAAAAAAATAATTAAGGAACTGTTTCTCTCAATGTGTTTACATCTGATAAAATGTATGTATTAAAGCATATGCAAAATAAATACAAGGCAATGGGGCATTTATTACTTATGGGAATTATGAAAGGACTCATACAAGAGGAGACTTTTAAGCTGGGCTTTGAAGGAAGCTAGATGAAGGAAAAGTGAGTTAAGGTAAGGATGGAGTGAATTCTAGGCAAGAGAGAGACAGCTTTCAGAAAAGATATGGGATTGGAAAATGAAAAACTCTGATATACAGAAAGAAAGCCTCTTGGATTGATTATAGAATATATGAATGGAAATAATATGTCCTAAATCTGAAAGATAAATTGGAGCCAGGTGATAAAACCTGTTAAAGGCCCAATAAAGGACTTCATATGTGATCCTAGGGATAATATGGAGCCAATAGAATTTATTCAAATCTAGTCTAAGACACTTACTATCACTGTATGATCTTGTGCAAGTCATTTAATTTCTGTTTCCCTTAATCTACTGGAGAAGGAAATGGAAAACCACTATAGCATCTTTGCCAGAAAACCTCATGGACAGCATGGGCTCTCTAAGTGTTGAGCATTAATGAATGACTGAGCTGCAATAAGAGCTTATTTAGTAGAAGAGTGACATGTACAGATATGTGCATTAGGAATGCTGCTTTGGCAGCTGTGTAGAGAATAGATTTAAATTGGGAAAGCTACGTCCCCAAAAGATCAATTAGGAGGTTATTGCAATAGATCAGGTGAGAGGTGTTAAGACACATAGTAGGCACTAAATTGATGTCTCTTGGATTGAAATGGAATTGGACATTTGACACAATAAATTTGGCCAAAGTAAACTACCACTCTGGATAAATCATGACCTCAAAGCATCTAGTGTTTTTATCCTTTATTTTTAAAAGCCAAGATTATTCGAATTGCTTGTCAACTTGATTTAAACTTACATTCTTTCTGGAATGATCCAGTTAGACTAATTAGAAATATTTTGTCTCCTTAATGGTTGACTAAAAATGGAGTTGCCTTCCTATAGATCATTGTCCAGTGTGATAAATAATAATTCCCCAGTCATTTTGCAGCATGTCTGTATTATATGGCCAATCTCTGAAACTCTGCTTGTCAATTATCTTTCATTTCCTGCTAGGCAGTTGGAGAGAAATAGAATAAAGCCTGAAGTCTGAAGATACTAATGTTGAAAATCAGTTAAATTAGTAGAGGAGTTATTTCATTTCCAATGCATTTTTAAGTTTAATAATTCAACCTTAATTTAGTGTTAGCAAGTTTGCTCCATCAAGTTTGTTCTGATTCTCTAAATGACCTAGAGATTGTGTGTTAGTTTTTTGGCTTAAGAAAAGGGTTCATATTGGAAAAGCCATTGACTTGTGAGTCAGGAGACCAGAGCACTGGTGCCCATGAGCAGTGGGATCCAGGGAAGTCACTTGGCCTTTCTGAAATGCAAAGGGCTCATCTAGAAAATGGGCGTAATCATCTCTGCCATGCTTCAGTCACAGGACTCTTTTGATAATCCAATGAAATAAAATATGTGAAAGTACTCTGGGGAAAAAAAGCCCCACTGAAGTGCTATATAAATATATTTCTCTTAAAATTTTAAAATAATATTTCTTGGTTTTAAACCACTTAGATTTCGCCTTGAACCCCCTTACCTTCTCTACCAAACATAACATTATTAACTTGTATTATAGTTAGTGTAGATTAGAAGGTTCTTGAGGGCAAGAGATACGTTGTTTTCTCCTTTTCTATCCCATGTATCTGAGGCAGTTCAGTGGTACAGTAGATAGAATACTGGCCCTGGAGTCAGAAGGATCTGAATTCAAATCTAACCTTAGACACCAGCATCATGACCCTGGGCAAGTCACTTAACCTTGTTTGCCTTAGTTCCTCATCTGTAAAATGAACTAGAGAATATAATGGCAAACCACTCCTGTATCTTTGCCAAGATAATCCCACAATGGGGGTCAAAAAGAATCAGAAAATGCCAACTAAAAATGACTGAACATCACATGTTTCTAGCATACTGCCCAATCTCTATCTAGTGGCTAGTACAGACCAGGAACACAGTTGGCATTTAATAAATGCTTTTTAGTATTTTAGAAATGTCTATAGAACTATCACTTTTTTTGACTACCTACCAAATGCGCTTCCTTTTATCAATTAAGCACTTATTAAGTTAATTATTAAATTAACTACTCCACGACAGGAAGTATGCTTAGTGCTGGGCATACAATAAAAGGCAAATATGTGTTTCCTGTCTATAGGGAACTTACAGTCTAGTGGGAGAGACATCAGGCAAACAACCAGGCACTATAATGTACAGACAGGATCACTTGGTGGTAATCTCAGAGAAGACAACCATGTTAAGGGCTACTGAGAAGGCTTCTTGCAGAAGGCGAGATTTTAGTTGAGACTTGAAGGCAATACGTCCTTCCCTAGCTTTTATTGCCATTACAGAGGTGGTTACCATGCCTACTGAAAACATGCATTGTGGTGCTTGTTTAAATGAAAAATAAACACATAGATTGTAAGGGGAAGGGGAAGTATGATGTAGACACAGGAGACCTGGGTTCAGTTCCTGGCTCCAGACTGGTGAGACTTTACCTCCCCCTTAGTAACGACATCATAATTTCCATGATATTTACACTAGATAGGACAGCTGGGGTGTAGTGGATAGAAACCAGGCCTTTGGGTTACAAAGACCTGGCTTGAAGTCTGGTCTCTGATCCCTTCTATGTGTATAGTTTTTGGCAAATCCCCTTCCCCGTCAGCGCTCCAGATAACTCGCTAGATTTTAAGTAGTAGGGAAGGTGCCAATTTGAATTGGTAGAAATGAAATCATTGGTCCAAAGGGAAAAAGAATACTTCCTCACTTATGTCTCAGGGCTTGGGGAGAAGAGTAGTTGTAATACAGCTCTCAATACCAATACAATTGGTATGTATTTATGCTCTCCTTTTTTCTTCCCTTCCTCCTTCCCCCTCTCTCTCCTCTTTCTCTCTCTTTCCTTTGTTCCTTCATTTCTCCCTCCTTTCTACTCCTTCATTTCTCCCTCCTTTCTACTCCTTCATTTCTTCTACCTCCCTTCTTCCTTCCCTCCTTCCCTTCCTCCCTCCCTCCCTCCCTCCCTCCCTCCCTCTCCTCTCTCTCTCTCTCTCTCTCTCTTTCTTTCTTTCTTTCTTTCTTTCTTTCTTTCTTTCTTTCTTTCTTTCTTTCTTTCTTTCTTTCTTTCTTTCTTTCTTTCTTTCTTTCTTTCTTTCTTTCTTTCTTTCTTTCTTTCTTTCTTTCTTTCTTTCTCTTCTTTCTCTCTTTCTCTCTTTCTCTCTTTCTCTCTTTCTTCTCTTTCTTCTTTTCTTTCTTTCTTTCTTTCTTTCTTTCTTTCTTTCTTTCTTCTCTTTCTTTCTTTCTTTCTTTCTTTCTTTCTTTCTTTCTTTCTTTTTCTTTCTTTCTTTCTTTCTTTCTTTCTTTCTTTCTTTCTTTCTTTCTTTCTTTCTTTCTTTCTTTCTTTCTTTCTTTCTTTCTTTCTTTCTTTCTTTTCCTTCCTTCCTTCCTTCCTTCCTTCCTTCCTTCCTTCCTTCCTTCCTTCCTTCCTTCCTTCCTTCCTTCCTTCCTTCCTTCCTTCCTTCCTTCCTTCCTTCCTTCCTTCCTTCCTTCCTTCCTTCCTTCCTTCCTTCCTTCCTTCCTTCCTTCCTTCCTTCCTTTTTTCCTCTTTCTTCCAATTTAAATTCCTATTTAGCAGGAATTAGGTTCTGGCTACTCTGAACCCCTCCCGGGAAAAAAGTAAGACACATTGCTCACTTTATTCCTCATCTCTCCTAAGCTGTCTAGCTCTACATGAGGTGTCTTGTGCAAGACTGTCCTAGACACAGAAAGGACACTCTTTGTATTTTTTAAGCAACAAGGTAGCACAGTGGATCCTGAGTTTGAATTCAGCTCTGAACATTAGTTTTGTGACCCTTGACAATTCATTTAACTTTTCTCTTCTTCAATTTCCTCATCTGTAAAAATGGAGATTTTAACAGTATTTAACATAGTATTTGGGAAAGTATCAAATATATATCCAAGTACTTAAAGAATTATATAAATAATAGAGTAATGAGGGAAGGGGATTCTGATATATGTGCATACCCCATCAGAGGGCTTGACTGATGCAACATCTCCATGTGAAGGATTCTAGAGAACTTTCTTCTTTGCACTTTGTAGTTAGGAAGGCAGCATATCAGTAATTGTACACATGCAAGTGGAAGCAAAGTAATTTGAGATGGAAACCAGATCATGCAGTCTTTACATTCCAGTCTGAGGAATTTATACTTTATCCTATTACAAAGAGAAAACTAGAAAAAAAATTAAATGTGGGAGGGAGGAAGGGGTTGAAATGGTCAGATTTGTGTTTGAAGAATGCCAATATTTAATGGTGGCAAAGAGAGGCTGGATAGGGGAGAGAGTAGGAATAGACAAAATAATTATGAGGCTACTGAGCCTGTGCATAAGAAAGATGATGAGAATAGATGCTGTGTGAGTCAAGATAAGGGTATCCATTCAATAGATACTGTAAAAGTGGAATCAACAAGATGGTAAATACCTGGATATGGGGGTGGAGAGAGAGGAGGGAAAAGTCAAGGATGTTATCAAAGTAATCAAAGGCAGGAGGACTGGAAGAAGGTGGTGCCCCCCTTTTTATCCACATGCTCTCAGCTCCTTATCCTTTCTAGGCCTTCCATCTATGGAGTAGTAGAAGACATTTTCAGTAGCACAAAGATGGCAGGTAGCACAAATACCTCCACCAGTCTAATATATCAAACACTCCATGAATTGAGATTTACTAAGTACCTCTGTGTAAGAAAAAAAATAATGTCCAAATACTACAAGAATTGTATTTAATAAGATTTATTAATAATAACTTGATGTAAAGGAAATTTTAAAAAGCTATAGCAAAGAGGGAGTTAACTCAGTCATGGTTGTGGGAAAAGAGAGAAAAAATGGTGGAGTTACAGAACTTATAAACAATATGCAAGGACTCTGCTTGGATGAAGGAAAAAGGATTCTGGGAGGTGAAGTCCAAGGGTTCAAGATTTTCTAATTAAACACCTCCTAAGTGCCAGGTATTATGCTAGGCTTTGACAGCACAAAGCCAAAAAGAAAATAGAACCTGCCCTCAAGACGCTTATGTTTTTTTTTTTTTTGATGAGCAGGCTCGTTTTATTTTTTTTTTTCTTTTCCTCCCCCCCCACCCCCCATAGCCGACGCGTAAGTCCACTGGGCATTAGATGTTTTCTTGATTTGAACCCATTGCTTTGTTGATAGTATTTGCATTAGAGTGTTCATTTAAAGTCTATCCTCTGTCATGTCCCCTCAACCTCTGTATTCAGGCAGTTGCTTTTTCTCGGTGTTTCCACTCCCATAGTTTATCCTTTGCTTATGAATGGTGTTTTTTTTTTTTCTCCTGGATCCCTGAAAGTTGTTCAGGGACATTACACCGCCACTAATGGAGAAGTCCATTACGTTCGATGATACCACAGTGTATTAGTCTCTGTGTACAATGTTCTCCTGGTTCTGCTCCTCTCGCTCTGCATCACTTCCTGGAGGTTGTTCCAGTCTCCCTGGAACTTCTCCACTTTATTATTCCTTTGAGCACAATAGTATTCCATCACCAACATATACCACAGTTTGTTCAGCCATTCCCCAATTGATGGGCATCCCCTCGTTTTCCAGTTTTGGGCCACCACAAAGAGCGCAGCTATGAATATTTTTGTACAAGTCTTTGTGTCCATTATCTCTTTGGGGTACAGACCCAGCAGTGCTATGGCTGGGTCAAAGGGTAGATATTCTTTTGTCGCCCTTTGGGCATAGTTCCAAATTGCCCTCCAGAATGGTTGGATCAGTTCACAACTCCACCAGCAATGAATTAATGTCCCTACTTTGCCACATCCCCTCCAGCATTCATTACTTTCCTTTGCTGTTATGTTAGCCAATCTGCTAGGTGTGAGGTGATACCTCAGAGTTGTTTTGATTTGCATCTCTCTGATTATAAGAGATGTAGAACACTTCTTCATGTGCTTGTTAATAGTTTTGATTTCTTTATCTGAGAACTGCCTATCCATTTCCCTTGCCCATTTATCAATTGGAGAATGGCTTGATTTTTTGTACAATTGATTTAGCTCATTATAAATATGAGTAATTAAACCTTTGTCAGAGGTTTCTATGAAGATTTTTTCCCAATTTGTTGTTTCCCTTCTGATTTTAGTTATATTGGTTTTGTTTGTACAAAAGCTTTTTAGTTTGATGTAGTCAAAATTATTTATTTTACATTTTGTGATTCTTTCTATATCTTGCTTGGTTTTAAAGCCTTTCCCCTCCCAAAGGTCTGACATGTATACTATTCTGTGTTTACCCAATTTACTTATGGTTTCCTTCTTTATGTTTAAGTCACTCACCCATTTTGAATTTATCTTGGTGTAGGGTGTGAGGTGTTGATCTATTCCTAGTCTCTCCCACACTGTCTTCCAATTTTCCCAGCAGTTTTTGTCGAATAGTGGATTTTTGTCCCAAAAGCTGGGATCTTTGGGTTTATCGTATACTGTCTTGCTGAGGTCGTTTTCCCCCAGTCTATTCCACTGATCTTCCTTTCTGTTTCTTAGCCAGTACCAAATTGTTTTGATGACTGCTGCTTTGTAATATAGTTTGAGGTCTGGGACTGCAAGGCCCCCATCATATGTGTTTTTTTTCATTATTTCCCTGGATATCCTTGATCTTTTGTTCTTCCAAATGAACTTTGTTATAGTTTTTTCTAAATCAGTGAAGAAGTATTTTGGTAGTTCAATGGGTATGGCACTAAATAGATAAATAAGTTTGGGTAGGATGGTCATTTTTATTATATTGGCTCGTCCTATCCATGAGCAGTTAATGTTTTTCCAATTGTTCAAGTCTAGTTTTAGTTGTGTGGCGAGTGTTTTGTAGTTGTGTTCATATAGTTCCTGTGTTTGTCTTGGGAGATAGATTCCTAGGTATTTTATTTTGTCTAAGGTGATTTTGAATGGGATTTCTCTTTCTAGTTCTTGCTGCTGAGCTGTGTTGGAGATATATAGAAAAGCTGATGATTTATGTGGGTTTATTTTGTATCCTGCAACTTTGCTAAAGTTGTTGATTATTTCAATTAGCTTTTTGGTTGAATCTCTAGGATTCTTTAAGTAGACCATCATGTCATCCGCAAAGAGTGATAACTTGGTCTCCTCCTTGCCTATTCTGATGCCTTCAATTTCTTTATCTTCTCTAATTGCTACTGCTAGTGTTTCTAGTACAATGTCAAATAGTAGAGGTGATAATGGGCATCCTTGTTTCACTCCTGATCTTATTGGGAATGCATCTAGTTTATCCCCATTGCAGATGATATTAGCTGTTGGTTTTAGATATATACTGTTTATTATTTTTAGGAATGACCCTTCTATTCCTATGCTTTCTAGTGTTTTTAATAGGAATGGGTGTTGTATTTTATCAAAGGCTTTTTCTGCATCTATTGAGATAATCATGTGGTTCTTGCTAGTTTGCTTGTTGATGTGGTCAATTATGTGGATGGTTTTCCTAATGTTGAACCAGCCCTGCATCCCTGGTATGAATCCTACTTGATCATGGTGAATGATCCTTCTGATCACTTGCTGGAGTCTTTTTGCTAGTATCCTATTTAAAATTTTTGCATCTATATTCATTAGGGAGATTGGTCTATAGTTTTCTTTCTCTGTTTTTGACCTGCCTGGTTTTGGAATCAGTACCATGTTTGTGTCGTAAAAGGAGTTTGGTAGAACTCCCTCTTTGCTTATTATGTCAAATAGTTTGTATAGTATTGGGGTTAACTGTTCTCTGAATGTTTGATAGAATTCACAGGTGAATCCATCAGGCCCTGGGGATTTTTTCTTAGGAAGTTCTTTGATGGCTTGATGGATTTCAATTTCTGATATGGGATTATTTAAGAATTCTATTTCCTCTTCTGTTAGTCTAGGCAGTTTGTATTTTTGTATATATTCATCCATTTCTCCTAAATTGGTGTATTTATTGCCATATAATTGGGCAAAGTAATTTCTAATGATTGCCTTAATTTCCTCCTCATTGGAGGTGCTGTCCCCCTTTTCATCTTTAATGCTGTGAATTTGCTTTTCTTCCTTCCTTTTTTTAATTAGATTGACCAGTACTTTGTCTATTTTGTTTGTTTTTTCAAAGTACCAGCTTCTTGTCTTATTTATTAAATCAATAGTTCTATCACTTTCGATTTTATTAATTTCTCCCTTAATTTTTAGGATTTCTAATTTGGTTTTCTGCTGGGGGTTTTTAATTTGATCGCTTTCGAGTTTTTTCAATTGCATTTCCAATTGATTGATCTCTGCTCTCCCTTGTTTGTTAATATGAGCTTTCAGGGATATGAATTTGCCTCTGATTACCGCTTTGGCTGCATCCCAAAAGGTTTGAAAGGATGTTTCGCCATTGTCATTTTCCTTGATGAAATTATTAATTGTTTCTATGATTTCTTCTTTAGCTAAACTGTTTTGGAGTATCATATTGTTTAATTTCCAATTGGTTTTAGATTTGGTTTTCCATGTACCATTACTAATCATTATTTTTATTGCCTTGTGATCTGAGAAGGCTGCATTCATTATTTCTGCTTTTTTGCATTTGTGTGCTATGTTTCTGTGACCTAATGTATGGTCAATTTTTGTGAATGTGCCATGTGGTGCTGAGAAGAAGGTGTATTCCTTTTTATCCCTATTTATTTTTCTCCATATGTCTATTAATTCTAATTTTTCTAAGATTTCATTCACTTCTTTTACCTCTTTCTTATTTATTTTTTGATTTGATTTATCTAAATTTGATAATGGTTGGTTTAAGTCTCCCACTAGTATGGTTTTATTGTCTATTTCTTCCTTCAATTCTCCTAGTTTCTCCATTAGAAATTTGGGTGCTATATTATTTGGTGCATACATGTTGATTAATGATATTTCCTCATTGTCTAGAGTCCCTTTTAACAAAATATAATTACCTTCCCTATCCCTTTTGATCAGGTCTATTTTTGCATTGGCTTTATCAGATATCATGATTACCACTCCTGCCTTCTTTCTATCAGTTGAGGCCCAGAAGGTCTTACTCCATCCTTTAATTCTGACCTTGTGGGTGTCAACCCGCCTCATGTGTGTTTCTTGAAGACAACATATGGTAGGGTTTTGGATTCTAATCCATTCTGCTATTCGTCTACGTTTTATGGGTGAGTTCATCCCATTCACGTTCAAAGTTATGATTGTCATTTGTGGACTCCCTGGCATTTTGATTGCCTTCCCTAATTCTAACCTTTTCTTCTTCGGCTCTACCTTTTAGTCCAGTGATTTACTTTGAATCAGTCCCCCTTGTCCCCTCCCTTGATGTTTCCCTTTTTAGTCCCTCCCTTTTTGTTCCCTCCCCCTCCCCCCTCTCTTTCCCTCCCTTTTTGTTCTCCCTCTCCCCCTCCCCCCCTTGGTTTTCCCTTCTCCTTACCCTTGTTGGGTAAGATAGAATTCAAGATCCCAATGGATCTGGATCTGGATGTTTTTCCCTCTCAGAGTTGATTTCCCTGAGATTGAGGTTTAAGTAACCCCCCCCCCTCTCTTCCTCTCCTTCTTATAGGAGTTTTCTTCCCCTCCCCTTCCCCTGTGAATCTTTGTGTGAGAACCATTATTCTATTTGGTCTTTCTTTACCCCCTATTTATACATTACATTTTCCCCACATATTAGTATACATAGGTTGATATAAATGTAGTCCTTATAGAAGAGAGTTTGAGTAAAAGAAGATAACATTTTTCCCCTTTCCTTAATATTTACCTTTTCAGGTATTCCTTGCTCTTTGATTTTCGGTATCAAACTTTCCACAGAGCTCTGGTCTTTTCTTTGCAAAAAGTTGGAAGTCTTCTATTTTGTTGAATGCCCATACTTTCCCTTGGAAGTATATAGTCAGTTTTGCTGGGTAGCTGATTCTTGGTTGGAGACCCAGCTCTCTTGCCTTTCTGAAGATCATGTTCCATGCCTTACGATCATTCAGCGTAGAACTTGCAAGGTCTTGTGTGACCCTGATTGGCATTCCTTTATATCTAAATTGTCTTTTTCTGGCTTCCTGTAGGATTTTTTCTTTTGTTTGATAGCTTTGGAATTTGGCAATTACATTCCTGGGAGTTGTCTTTTGGGGGTTTAGTGTAGAAGGTGTTCTGTGAGCTCTGTCAGTGGATGTATTGCCCCCTTGTTCTAGAATCTCTGGGCAATTTTCTTTGATTATATCTTGTATCACCATGTCCAGTTTGGTGTTTATTTCTGGCTTTTCTGGGAGTCCAATTATTCTTAAATTTTCTCTTCTCCCCCTGTTTTCCAGATCTATCACCTTGTCGGTGAGATATTTTATGTTCTCTTCTAATTTCTTGGTGTTTTGGCTTTGCTTTATTAGTTCTTGCTTTAAAGCCTGGTTTTCTTTTACAGTTTGGTCAAACTGGTTTTGTAGATGTGTGAATTTCTTTTGCATCATTTCCCACTTTTCCTCCCAGAGGGCTTCCATCTTTTTGGTCCTTTCTGATTCAAATTCTTCATGGGTTTGTGGAGGGTTTCTATTTCCTTTGGAAGATTTTGGAGAATTTTCTTGTATATCTTCTTCTATCTGCTCTGTATTTTGTATTTTGGCTCCATAGAATGTGTCCAGAGTCGCCCCTTTCTTCTTATTTTTCTTGGTATTTTGGGGCTTCTGTGCTTCTGTGGAGTTTGTCATCTCTGAACGTGGAGGATTGGCTTTTCTTGTCTTTGTCTGGTGATCAGAGGCTTTAGTCCTGGGCAGATGTTGGTTCTATGAGCGTTCCCTGGGTTAAACTGAATATGCCTCACTGGAACTGGAATGGAAGGGTCGGACCACGAGGCCACACTCTCCCCCTGGCTCGATTTCCGGAAGTTGCCTTCAGAATCCCTGGCCGTGAGGCTGTTTCGTTGGCCTGCGGGGGTATGGGCTGCCGCTTCCCCAAGCTCCGAGAGCACAGACTTTCACTGAGACTTGGATAGCAGGATCCAGCCCGTGAGGCTGTCTTGCCCGCCCTGAGGGTTGCTGTTGTTTTGACCAGCTCTCTGCAGCGGAGGCCCCAGGCAGTAACTTTCACCCGGACCGACAGGCTCTCTGCAGCGGAAGCCCCAGGCAGTAACTTTCACCCGGACTGGGACTTGGGTAGAAGACCCTGAGGGTTGTTGTTCCTCAGACCCTGCTCTCTGAGCCCGGGGCGGCTGCCGCTTCCGGGAGCCTTGGACTCTGCGCTCCTACCCCTGAGGTCCGAGGGATCTCGGGTTCTGGCTTTTAAGGGGAGCTGTACCTTTTGAACCGGGTCCAGGTCCAGGAGGAGGGTTCCCAGGGTCTGTGCTGTTGATCGTTTTGAATTTCGGCGCCTTAGGAGCTTCTAGTTTGAGATCGGTCGGGAAGGGTTTTCCGGAGATCTGAACTTCAGCTTTCTCTAAGCCGCCATCTTAACCGGAAGTCCTAAGACGCTTATGTTTTATCAATGAAAAAAAAATATACACACAATTATATATAAAGAAGATATTTTATATAACATATTTCCATGTAATATACGTAAAATATGGGAGTAGTAGGCAATTGGTAAGGGTAGAGAGTGTCAGGAGTAGCACTCATGGAGGAGGGAGCTCTTGAGCTGAGCTGTGAAGGAAGCCAGAGATTCTAAGAGTCAGAAATACGGAAGGTCTTCAACTGAGGCAGTGTCTGCTGTTGACCCCACACAAAATCAATCTGAAAGTTAATAAGATTTATTAAGCCCCTGCCATGTGCCAGGCAGTGTGCTAAGCACTATAAGCAAGAGAGACCAGAGTTTTCAACAGAAGCACTTTTTGTCGAGTAAGGGAAATCACGCTCCATGTAATAAGGAGTGTCCAAAGGCTTTGGTAAACCCATCAAGCTCTCTTCCTAAAACCCTCTTGAATGGTTTAGGTCCCATCTGCTTTAAATAGTTTGCAGAATTTCATTCCTGTTAATGGGTTTTGTTCAATACTCACATTCGCACTGCCTGGTCTTCTATAGGTAAAAGGCAGCTTTGCTGATATAATTTCAAGGTGACTGCATCTTTTATGTAACATATGCCAACCACCCTGGGTGCGATAACTGCCACTGTGTAACATGCCCTAAATTTCCATGGGTAATTAATTGATAACGACTCAATGGATACTATATAAATGCTTTATTAAAACATGTAATTAAAGAATGAGACATCTGATTCTAAATCATAATGGACAGAATATGGGTTTATTCATTAATATAAGCTCAGACAGCATCCAGGATTGAGATCTAATTCTTTGTTCCCTCCAGGACATCCAGGTGACCCATTGGATAGAACACTGGGTTTGGAATTGGAAAGAACTGAGTTCAAATCTAGCCTGAGACACTTATTAGCCACAAGACTCTGGGAAAGTCATTTAGCTTCAGTATAACTCAGTTTCCTCAACTGACAAAATGAAGATAACAACAACCTACCTCCCAGAGTTCTAAGGATCAAATGAGATTTCTATAAATCTATAAATAGTGCCTGGGGCACAGTTGGCACTATATGGGTTGCCATCCCTCTTGCCCTGACTCACCTCCATGGTTGGCCCTTGACACTTTATATAATGAAAGACAAATGAGCACCTTGCCCATACAAACAGGAAAATTGATGAAGCCCCCCACCCTCCAAAAAGAGAGAGAAAGAGAGACAACAAGAAGCTGTCACAGGAAAATAATGATTAAATGGGAGATAAAGAATGATGTCCACAAATATTGGAAATACATCTTGTGGAATGAAGAGAAGCTGCTGAATGATGTTGCTAAACTCGATCGTAATTTTGATGTTTCATAAAAATTTAAGTGGAGATATTCTTCCTGTGCTAGGCATAAATCTCCCAAAGGAAAGGCTTTATATGGGATCCCAATTTGGTGGTGCTGAGGAAACAAAGAACAGGTGAAGATTTTATGGCAGGTAATTTGTTAAATTATTAAAGAGAAAGAAACACACCACTTATTACTCGTTTCATTAAAAAAGGGGGGTGGGGGTCTCTTCTCTCTATTAAAGCTAACAAGATGTGACAATGCAGCCCTTCAAAAGCATGATATATATGTATTATATTATAAATATAAATATGTATATATTTATATTTATATACCCCAAGTTGGGGTTGAAACCATCTTTAAATGAGGACTGGTAAGACAAGGACAGAGGGGATCTTTATTTCAAGCCAAGGACAGGGAACCCCAGAACTCAAAATTGTACCTGGGGCAGACTAGATGTAATTAATGCAGTATCTCCTGAAATGAGCATCTCAGGGAGTCTCAATTATTTAAATGGGATGGATGAGCTTCCAAATCTGTTTTTTAAGAAGGCACCAACTCAAGCCTATAATGGGTTTGCTCATAATTGGATTTTTTTTTTCTTTTCCACAATATTGTTTGTAGCAACACATGGCTCTTTTACTTACGGAGAAAAAAAAAGAACAACTGAGGGATTTGGAAGATTGGTAGTATTCATCTCTTCAAGGGAAGAGGCAGCGTAGTGAACTGGATCAAAGACTGGACCTGGAGATAGGAAGACGTAGGTTCAGACTCTGCCTGTGACAATTACTAGCTATGTGACCTTGGACAAGGAGCTTAACCCCTCTGAAACACAGGCAATTTTCTAAGACTTATCTGTAGTTACAGATGGTTTGCCATTCATAAGGAGACTCATCTGACAAAATCATAGAGAGCTGGCATAGTATCTTTTCAAGCATAAGAAGAATCCTACATCTCATCTAAAATTCATCATTTAAAGATGTAAAATGACTGTTGTCAATTAACATCTAGTGCCTCAGTTTCCTCATCTGTAAAATGAGGACGTAGAGCTAGATGACTTCTAAAGTCCCTTTTATCTTTACAAGTATTGATCCTATAATCCCAGACTACATTAATTTGTCAGTTGATGCAACTTTGAGGGAACATTACTCAAGTAAACCTGGAAACAACCTCTTGGAATTGATACATCCTCTAAGCATTATTATGCCCATTTTGCAGATAAGAATCCTAGAGGTTAGGTGATTTGCACGGGATTACAGAATTAGAGTGTGCCTGAGTTGGGATTTGAATCACTTCCTGACTGTGAGTCTGACATACTCCAAATACAACATAAAGTAATATTTTTTGAAAGCAATATAAAAAGACTTTTCCACCCTCAAAATCTAGCTAATGCTGAGGTAATTATGCTTACTCTTCCTTTTCATTGTTTTCCACAATTACTTTTTTCATTCCTTTATTTCTTGGAGAGCTGGGGAAGCCCATCCTTACCCTGTTGTCAGAGTTAACTTCATCTCAAACTGGAATGTACTTTTAGTCCATGGAAGTTTAACATCATTCACATTTCTCAAGGTGAGACAGCTTGGTTTAGTAGTTTAAGTCCTGTACCATGAGGTAAGAAACTTGGGTTCAAATCCCACCTGATATTTACTAGTTCTGTGGCTCTTTTGCTTGTTCAGGAAAGGATGCAGGGATATGGGAGTTTGATAGCATCAATCTTTCCAAGGGAAAAGTCAAAGCAGTCGAGTGGCTCAAATGTTGGATCTTTAAACAGGGATTCCTATCCTACCTCCAAAGTTACCATCTGGGTCAGATCCATCCCTCCTGTGGGAAAATGTCTCAGACCAATTTCAATGGTTTCTAAATATTCTGCTTGTTACATGATTTTTAGAAATCAAAGATTCTGGCTGTATTTCCCATTCTTTTTTAAAGAGCACGTATTTCTTAAGAAGTATCAATGTGGCAATCATTGTGCTAAGTGCTAAGCAAAAATGGAAAAAAATCCCATGTTGAATGTATAGTTCCATCACTGTACCTCCCCACCTTTGCAAAATAGCAAATTTCTCCCACTTTTTAACCAATCATAATAGTGTCCTGGAAAGTCTGTTTTAGTTATATGCTTTCTTCCATTCCACCATAATGATATATTTCCAGTACGAAAGAAGTTTTTCAGTTACTGAAATGCTACGTTAGAGATGATTCATAAGAACATGTCTTAAAAAACAACAACAAACACGCCTTTACCTTCTGTCTTGGAATCAATACTGAGGACTAGTTCCAGGGCAGAAGAGTGGTAAGGGCTAGACAATGGAGGCTAAGTGACTTGTCCCTGGTCACATAGCTAGGAAGTTATTCATGACAATAATGAGGAGGCAGGATTTGAATCCAGGTCCTCCTGACTCCAGGTCTGTCTCTCTATCCATTGAACCACCTAGCTTCCCTGACTTGTTTTTATACCAATCATTTCCAAATATTCTTACTCCCATCTCTGCTTCCAAGTTAGTTTTTCTTATAATGAGGAAAAATATCTAAGCAAAGCCAAGACAGTCAGGTAAACAATATCCCACATTTATATTTCACCATCTCTCAAAAGAAAAAGAAAAAAGGGTAATACAGTTTGAAAGGGTGTGTTTAAAAAATAATTTGAATTTGACAAACTTCACATTTCCCAACAACAAAAAATCCAAAATATTTTTCAGGCCTGACACAGAAACATGTGAAAGCACCATTCTTTATTATTTAAAAAGAGTATTTTTAACTCCAGAAAGAAACAAGTCAATCTATGATATTATGCCAAAATGGAAAATTCTGCAAAATCAGATATGCTGGATAATAATAGTTAATAATGATTTCTTAACATTTACATTGTATCTTTTCTATATGTACATATAAAATATAAACATATATGTATATTATGTAATATGTAATATTAATTATATAATATTACATTTATATAATATATTATTTTATATTTTTGTTATGTTATATTATATCATATATTATGTTATGTTATGTTGTTATATATTATATGATATGATGTTATGTTACGTTATATTATATTACCATATTATATTATATTATGTTATATTATATTATGTTAATTACATTATATTACATTATATTGTATTATATTATATTGTAATATATTATATTATGTTACGTTACATTATGTTACGTTACGTTACATTATGTTATGTTACGTTACGTTACGTTATGTTATGTTATGTTATGTTATGTTATGTTATGTTATGTTATGTTATGTTATGTTATGTTATGTTATATTATATTATGTTATGTTATATTATATCATATTATGTTATGTTATATTATATTTTCATGTCATGTATCGTATCGTATTACATTACATTACATTATATCATATCATATCATATCATATCATATCATATCATATCATATCATCATGTCATGTCATGTCATGCCATATCCTATCCTATCGTATCCTATCGTATCGTATCGTATCGTATCGTATCGTATCGTATCGTATCGTATCGTATCATATCATATTATATTATATTATATTATATTATATTATATTATATTATATTATATTATATTATATTATATTATATTATATTATATTATATTATATTATATTATATTATATTATATTATATTATATTATATTATAATATTATCAATTTCTTATTTCTTCCAGAGGTACCTTGTTGAATTTTTACTTTCATTTAACTGCCTCATAGAATCCTGGCATACCTATTCAAAATATTCATTAGCATTGAAATACTGAATCAACCACATTCAGAAGCCAATAGAATAAAAAAATAAACCTTTGGCTTGCAAGTGACTTTAAAGGCCATCTAGTCAACTATAACCAAGCAGGAATCCTCTCTAGAACATCGTTGATAAAACGACTCCACAAATCGTTATTAAGGACCTACTACACACAAAGCTTTGTGCCACACGCTAGGGATGCAAAAGAAAAAAGAAAACAATAACTTCCTTGGAGAATATTACATTGTAAGAAGTGGATTATGGCATGGATTCAGATGAGTATATTAATGCTAATTTGGGAAAGGAGGGAGTTTGAATTAATTTCCATTCAGAAGCATTTATTAAGTACCTAGTATGTATAATTTGTTGTAATGAATGCTGAGGATAGAAAATCAAATCTAAAGCAATCCTTGCCTTCAAGAAACTTAAAGACTTCCTGGGAAATCCATGTCAAGATAAATACACACAAATACATATTAATTTCTGTAAGGTAGAAGGAGGGAGACCATTCCACATATGGAGGAAAGACAGTGCTGAGGCATGAAAGTGTTAGAGAGAGAATGTCGTTTATGGAGAACAGCTAGCAAGCTCATTAGACTGGAATGCAGAGTGCATGAAAGGGAAACAGAAAACAAGAGTTGAAAGCAAGATAGGAACCATATTGTGAAGGACTTTAAATAACAGGCAAGAATTTTGTTTTTTTTTTATCCTAAAAGTAACCGATCCATCCTTTGGTTTACATGTGACCATCAATTTGGAATGGAAGAAAACTTTAAGGTCATCTCTTCTCTCTCCTTATTTTACAGTAAGAAAAGTGTAGGAAAAGAGAGAGTAAGTGAGTTCCCCAAGGCCACAAGTTAAATGGCAAAATTAGGATTTGAATCTTGATCTTCTGACTTCAGATTGAGTTCTGCCATGCTGCCACTCAGCATCTCAGCACTTTCTGCCCTTTATCTTCAGCACTTATGAAACAGAACTGCTGTTTTAGCTTTTTCCCAAAGTCTTATCACTGCCCCAATGACTAGTCCTTTTCTTTGCCATGATCACAGTCAAATTAATTCTTCATTTTTATGCATACTCATGGCTCTTCTCTTGCCTGGTCCACTGGGACAGATATTAATCATTTTTTAATAGCCCATTAGGTGTAGCCGTGTCCTATGGCAACTGGGTCTCCATTAATTTCCAAGTCTTTAGCTTTATGCAGCATATCCAATAATACAGCTCCCCATCTGCTTAGGTGAATATTGAGCTGAGAAATAATGATCCAAACAGCCCCTTTGCAAATTTCCATGTGATCCTGTGTTTTCTTTTGTTGGTACCTTGAATTCTTTGCCCTGATGATACAATGTGTAATAGGATAGTTATTGCATATGCAGTGAATTCCATTGGCTTATTTAAAGCATATTTCTTCAGCCCACTGTCTATGTAATGGATACAAAGGATGAATAAATATACATATATTACATACCTGTTAAACCTCAGTAGACCTGTTTCTAATAAATAACTGTCTTACTCTATCTTGACAGATACCTTCCTACACAAATTGTAGTGTCATGAAATATATAATGCTTAATCAATGCATATGGGAGAGGGTCTGTGTTGAAATTGAGTAAGGTATGAGCGATGAGTTTCTAAAAATTCTGTTACTTTGGCATAATGAGTGAGCTCACATTATAACTGATAGCTTTAAAAATAACTGACACATTGTTCAACAGTGACTGGCGCTGTCTTCCCCTAGTTCAAATAAGAACTTTGCTAGTGATTTTGTTGGGTCCTGTGCTATGAGATCAATTCATCAATTGACAAGCATTTATTGAGCTCCTACTCAGGGACTGGGGATAGAAATCAGCTTCATCATCATCAATAATGAGCATTTATTAATTGCCCACTGTATAAATGGAGATTTACCTTTGACTTAATTCCCTAGAAGTCCTTGGTATTTCCCAGAATTCCCTATAATCTCTCCTGCGTCTCCACATTGGTAAGATCATGTTATTGGTATTTAACTGGCAGTAACGCCTCCCACATCCTTTTTTTTTTTGCATGATGTAGCATCAACAGTGATGGTGGTAAGGTGAGGAAAATTTGAAAATGTCTAATCAGTCATGGGCACGTGGTTTTTATTTTGTATCCTCTTTATTCCTTAATTTCTAATGATCCTTAAAAAACCTCATAAAACCTAATATTTTTATTATTAGAGACATCAATTAAATTTTTACACCACTATATGACAGGCATAGTGTCAAACACTGGGGGTATAAAGAAAGTCAAAGGGTACAATTAGATGGCTCAGCCAATTGAGAGCCAGGTCTAGAGATGGGAGGACCTGGGTTCAATTCTGACCTCAGATACTGTATACTGTGGGCAAATCACTTGACCCCCATTGCTTATCCTTTACCACTTTTTTTTTTGCCTTGGAACCAATATACAGCATTGATTCTAAGATGTTAAAAACAAAACAAAACAAAATAAAAAAAAATGAAGAAAGGCAAAAAGAGAGTCCCTGTCTTCAAGAAATTCACATTTTAATAGAAAGGCAACAGTCTTAACAACTGTGTATACCCAGTCTAAATCCAGGTAGATGGAAGGTAATCTCTGCCAGAAGGCACTGATAGCAGGATTTGGGGGATGGGAGTGGGTATGGGGCACACTGAGCAAAAGCTTCCTATACTTGTGGGATTTCAGCTGAATATTGGAGAAAGCCAGTGAAGCCATCGGGCAGAGGTCAGGAAGAAGAGTATGTCAGGCAGAAGAGAGCAGCCAGGTAAAAATCAAAGAGGGGGGACATGGAACATTGTATGGGGGTCTAGCAGGATGGACAAGAATATTGAGAGAATAGGAGTAATGTATAAGACAATTGATATGTGGTCGGACTGTGGAGATTTTCCAAATCAACAGAGAATTTAATATTTGATTCTGGAAACAAGAGGAAGAAATGGGAGTTCATTGAAAAGATAGGTGGTATAATCGGTGGTACAGTGACTAAAGTGCCAGGCTTAGAATCAGGAAGACTACTTCCTGAGTTTAAATCCAGTCTCATACACTTACTAGCTGTGTGATTGTGGGCAAATCACGTCACCATGTTTGCCTCCATTTTCTCATCTGTAAATGTAAATGAGCTGGAGAAGAAAATGGCAAACCACTCCAGTATTATTGCCAAGAAAACACAAAATGGAGCCATGAAGAGTCAGACCTGACTGAAAAATTACTAAATAGCAAAAAAAAAAATAATCAGACATAAACTTTTGGGTGATCCCCATGGCAGGTGAATGGAAAAAGGACTAGAGTAGGGAGGCATGAGGCAGGATATTGTAATGGTCCAGATAGGATGTGATGATCATATCCTCAAAGCATTTATATTTTCTAAGTGGATTATGAGTCAGCAGAATAGATGAAGAATTAGACCTGGACTCAGGAGTAAGGAAAGTAATTCAAATTTCAATTGGGTTTAACAGTATATTAATAACGTACCCTCATTATTATTAATTATTATGTATCATAATTATTAACAATATCACTTTCATATTAATAATTATAATAACTGATAGATATATAATGCCTTTAAGTGAATAAGCACTTTATATAAATCATCTCTTGATCTTCATAGTAGCCATATTAAAAAGTTATTATAGATCTTATTATCCATATTTTTCCAGATGGGGAAATCAAGGCTGAGAAATGTAAAAGTTAAAATTAAATATCAATAATAATATTATATTTTAAGATATTTATTAATGATCATTAGAAATCAAGGAATAAACAAGATACAAAATAAAGACCACATGCCCATGACTGATTAGCCATTGTTTTAGTATACCCCACTCACCACCATCAATGTTGATTCTACATCAGAGAGGAGGAGCCTCCAAAGCCCATACCCTTTATCCTCTCTCTACTGGAAGTATGTAATGACAGGAAGTCAGTGGGCTCTTGGGATATGTAGTTCTTTTTTTAGGGTAACAGATTTTCAATAATACATTCCCCCCTGAGACCCGCAGAAGACTAGTCTCTTCAGTGGGTCTTGTAAATATACCAACTTTGAAATTGCAATAATTTGAGTATAAGAGGAAAAGAGAACAAAACCAAAGATTGCTAGGCATATTGACAAAAACCAGTTAGGGGGCAGTCCCTTTTGGCATAAGAGTATACATTCAAATTAAATGTTCAATCAACCTTCAGTTCAATCAACCACACCCAAAGTTCATTCTGGATCTTCTTGATGTAGCTTGTGGTCTGTGGAGGCATCGTCATGGTGCCTTCTAAGAAGAGTTCAATTCTGGATTTGGAGAGGTAGCATGTTTCTTAACCTAAAATTACTCTCAAAAGGAATTTAAAATTTGCAATTTAAAATAATAATCATACAGAGGTTGAGTGACCCTATGGTCACACCAATAAAAAATGTCAGCAACAGGATTTCAGCCAAATCTCTATTAATTATATGATAATGCCTCTTATGACAACCTGTGAGTTCATTACTGTAGAGGGTTTCATTTCCATGTTATATATGAAGAAATTAAGAGTCAAAGGCAAAACACTTTCCCAGTCAAACACTTGCCCAGTAAGTGTCAGAGTTGCTATTTGAACTCAGCACTCTCCTGATGCTACATTTAGGGCTTTTCCCATTTTACTGCAATACTTTGACTGTGAGTCCTGGCTGCCCATTTTACTCACTGACTGTGTGACTATACAGGATACAACCTTTCTGAGTCTGACTTTTCTCATCAGGGCGTCAATATTTATTAGCTAAAAGCATTTCCCAGTGAGATCCTTTTGCTACAATTACTTCTTGACTAAGAAATCCTCCAGGAAAGCTTCTTTAAAAAATGAGAAGTCATTCAAGAAAAAGACCGACATATATCTTATAAAAGCTTTGGCCTCTGTCGATATAGCTTAGCAGGGAAGTCCTGTCTAAGATGCAAACATATGCAGCTTTGAAGGACAAAAATACCTTAGTACACAACCAATATTTGTCTAAGATAAACAAGGTCAACCCTAAGCAAAATTGTGAAAGCCCTGAAATTTGTCTTCGGTGTCCCCAGACTCTCTTTTCATTTTTTTTTCTTCTTTTAGTATCAACCTCTCCCTCTCCTCTTGCCTTTTGGTGTCCAATGCCCTCCATTTTTCTTGCCCCCTCTCCCTTTTCAAAGCATTCTCATTGGTCTTCTAAACTCATTTCTCCCCATATTCAATAAGCATTTATTGAGCACCTACAATACATAAAGCACCACTCTTGGTGCTGGGTGACCCTTCAGAACAAAGTAAGGAGCTTATAAAGGATCATAGTAAACAGATAAGCAAATACTAGGCAAGGTCTAAAAGGATTCAAATAGGAAGAGGAACCTGAGCCGAACCCTGGAAGAAGTTAAGGTTTCTATTTGTCAAACGCAACGAGGGAGAATTTCCTAGCTGGAGCAAAGGGGCACAGGTAGAAGATGAAATAGCAATTTCATTCAATTTCCATGGGAATGCTGGTTCCAATTTGGCTGACATTTGGAGTTCATGTAGAGAGATTAACATGGATGCCTATAGGATTCATAATTCCTACTTCCAATCACAATTAGGAAGGCATACAATGTATCTACAATATATAATTATTGGTGATGTGTGACTATTTAGAGGAAAATGCTCTGAATTTGGAGCCAGAGAACCTGGATTCATAGCATACCTAGGACTCTTACTACCTAATATTTCTGGGTCACAATTTCCTTTTTTGGTGAAGTGATGACGTTGGGCTCTGGGGAGATAGATTCTGGTGTCTCTTGTCATATTACATCATATATTAAGGAAAGAAGGGATTCCAGAGGCTGTGTCATCCAACCCCTTTGTTTTACATAAAAAGTAACTAGGGCAGAGAGAATTTGAGTGCCTTGCCCAGGGTGGCACAGCTAGTACATATATGAAACTAGATTTGAATCCAGGTCTTCTTGCTTTTTAAATCTAGTGCATGGCACACTCACTATACCATGCTCTTTTTTTCCATTCAATAATCCCTTTCAAATTTAGCCTAGACCCTTATTGGCTCTTTGGTCCATGGCAAATCACTTCACTTCTGTTTGCCTCAGTTTCCTCCGCTATGAAATAGAATAAAAATAGCACCTACTTCACAGAGTTGTTGTGAGGATGAAATATTTGTAAACTGCTTAGCACAATGCATGGAATATAGTAAATGAGATTATCAGTTAGTTGTTATTAAGTTTATTATCTTGTGACTCAGTTTTAGTGGGTTAACTATAAGCACAACTTTAGGTAGAAAACTTTTTACCTCGAATTGTAGATAATAGCTTTTGTCGCTATTTGAGGAATTTCATCCAGCCCCCAACTGATGTGGGGGAATTCTGGGGTGTTGGAGAAGGACAGAGGCTAAACACACACTTTCCAGTCACTGTTCAGGCACTGAAGGTAAACTTGGTTTAGTTCTTTAGAGAGTCCCTGGGGAAGGGGATGGTTAGAAGGGAAAGTTGCCCAGTTATGTCTCTGAAAACAACAACAACAAAAAAAAAAAACAAATGAAAAATAACTATTCTATATCTCTGGGGCTAATAAGCTGGCTAATCAAGACTTCTGGAAGTTAAGTTAAGTGTCCTTCTGTCACCACCACTTTTTGCCATGATATGGAGTTCATCATTTCCCCGTTACTCCCATTTAACCTTTCTTTCTGCCCTAAACTCCCAGGTGTATATTTTATGTTTTCTAGAGTATTTGATGTGAAGTAAGTTGTTCTTAATGGCATTTCCATGCCCTGATCCCTCCTTTCTGGCTGTCTTGGGATATTCCCTTGTGCCTCATATTATGTCTCCCCTTGGTATCACCATTTTACAATAAAGGGTGTCACTGCATCCTCTTCTTTTTAAAAGGAGGGGGTTGTTAGATCCTAAAAAGTAAGACCTTTGGCTGAGATTCAAGAGGCATCAGCCCAATGTTGAAATCTTCTCTCTTTGCTATAGATGCAGGGTGTGTGTCTTAAACCCAGCGACTCTCCTGTGCCTCAGTTTCACCTTTAGTAAATAAGGACAATACTTTCTCAATCACTATTACATGGCTCCTTCCCAAGCAGAGGAGACATAGAAGTGACATACTAGAGATCTTGGAGTATTTGAAAGAAAGAGGGATTGATTGGCTACTAGCAATGAGCAGACATTATAAAGAGGTAAGCTCAGGCTTGCCATAAAGGAAAGCTTTCTGCTTCCAAACTGGAATGGGCTGATCAAGAGGGAATGAGCTCTGCCTTCCTCCCTTAAAGACCTTTAAGTGAGATCTGGGGTGGAGGCATGCTTGTCTTTCTAGAGATCAGAAAAAGATGATTTCTGGAGGTTCTATCCTGTTCGGGGATTCTGGGATGATAAGGATATGTGGGTGGTATATGAGGAAGCAGATAACATACTTTGAATTTTTAGAAGAAAGAATGGCAAATTCCACCTACTGCAATTATTTGCAAAGATCTTTAAACCTGGACCTGGTTTCTGATTCTTCTTAAAGGAATTCCTGATAGCTCCAGATAGGATGATGGGGACTTTTTAGGGGAAGTTGGCTTTGGACAGGGCTTGAAATCACCTGACCCATTCAAAGGGCACATATTGAAGGGAAATAAATTTGATGTATTGCTTTGGGAATAACTATGGGAGAGGATAGCTAGAAATGTTTCAAGTTTTAAAGAAAGAGGTCTATAAATTCTAGCTACTATGATTATAAAAGTTTTTACTGGGGTTTTTTTCTTTGCAAAGTATAAACCAAATAAGAAGCAGAAATAAAATCTAAAGCATATAGTTTATACAAAGAAAAGCAATAAAATATTATATGAGTGCATCCTGCCTGAAATTAAGTGTGTACAATAACGCTCCCTGAGTCATTTATGTCTCTAGTATTTGGAGGTTTGGGCCATCTAAAGAATGCTTTGAAGTCAAAAAGGTCTGAGAACAGACTCAGAGTACAAGAGAGGGTCATTGGATTTAGAGTTGAGAGGGCCAATGTCCTCATTACAAAAGGAGAAACTGAGGTATAGAGTCAAAGGAAGGGTTTATATTTGAAGCCAAGGCCAGTGCTGTTTTTCCTTCATCTAAATGAGATATTGACTCTTGTCCTTTGAAAGCACATAACAGGCACTTGATAAATGTTTGTTGACTTAGGATGACCATAACATTTTGGGTCTTTTATTAGTTGTTTCTGGGTATTGCTTAGTCCTTCAATGATTTTGTGGCTTGGAAAAAGTTTGCTGATTTTTTCTGCCAGATATTTTCTGGCAAGAGTTCTTTTTTGAGCGTGGTTTGGACTGGATGTCCCTGAGATCTCTCTATTCATCCTCTTAAAATCTATGACTTAATCCTTAGTGATGCTTCCTCTGCTTGTGTGCTGACTATACACTCCATCTCCAACCCCTGCATTGGGAATTTGTTTTGGGAAAAAAAATCTGAATTTAGCCTGATTTTGGGAGAATAAATATCTCATCTTTTGTGGGCCTGGATGTGAATCTTGCTTCAGATAGTACTGTGTGACCTTAGAGAAAGAACTTAGACTTTCCAAGTCTTAGTTTCCTCATTTGTAAAATATCTCTGGCACCTCTTTCTCAGGGTCACCGGATTGATCCTCTGTGATAATAAAGCGCTCTGCCAATTTTCTGGGGCTGCATAAATACCAGTCCTTATTCTCGTCCCCACTCAGTTTGTGACCCAGACAAATTGGTCCCACTTGCTATCTCTCCCATGGGATAGTCTGCCTCTGCTACTTACTTTTATATTTCCAGTGACTGAGATGCTATCCCTTGTTATCTTCCCTCTTCGAATCCCTTGCTGCCTTCAAAACACAGATCAGGTCACCTTCTACATGAGACTAAAAGTGTCTTTTCTCCTATTTCTCTGTATTTATTGTTGCTGTTTCCATGTGTAGAGAAGTCATTTCCCAGATAGAAAGTAAGCTTTCAAGCGAGGAATGGTCTTGATTTTGTTTTCCAGTACCCAGAACCTTTGATTCCGAGGACAAAGAACTGTCCTTGAAGCCAGGAAGATCTGGTTTCAAGTCTTGCCTGTGAAAAATTTTAGCTTGCTTAGAGCATAAGTTTCAGAGAAGATGGTGGTTTGCATGGACAGAGGAAGTAAAGTCTTGTACCTGGGGCATAATAAATACAGTGCCTGAGGTTTTTTTTTTTCCCCTTGGATCAACTTTTTAGCTTTCTATACCTACCAGTCTTGTGATCCCTCATAATTGCTTTTGAGAACTTGGCTTCCCTTTTCTATATGGCAACGAGACATCATAGTAAAGATTGAATGAAAATACAGGAACAGTAACAGAGAGTAACAACTGGAAATCAGAATTATCCTTGTAACTTTATGGATGCCATCCAATACTATCTCCTTAAATTAAAAAAAATAAGAATGTCCATCGCAGACAACAAGCACTAATTAGTTGAAAGATTAAAAAAAAAAGCCAATAGATCCACAACTTTTGAAAAGTGGGATGTGTGTGCTGTACCTAAGAAAGAGACGGCTCTTTGCTTTGGGAATTGGACCCATCTTGGAATCAGAAGGTCCAAATTGAGTCCTAACTTGTGAATCTTAAAAATTCTCAGACCCTACTTCATGGTCTAACCAAACCTTATGAAGTAGGGTCTGAGAATTTTTGAGATTCACAAACTCCCCACTTATGT